>NC_086098.1:192858073-193161103 GCF_963921235.1 Mobula hypostoma
AGAAAGAGGATGTGAAAACCGTAGCAACCATAGAAACCATAGAAACTACAGCACAGAAACAGGCCTTTTGTCCCTTCTTGGCTGTGCCGAACCATTTTCTGCCTAGTCCCACTGACCTGCACACGGAATAGAAACCATAGAAACTACAGCACAGAAGGCTGTAGCATTTGGAAAGCATCAAGTTGGATAAGTCACGGTGACCGGATGAGATGTACCCCAGGCTACTGTGGGAGGCAAGGGAGGAGATGGCTGAGCCTCTGGCAATGATCTTTGCATCATCAATGGGGATGGAAGAGGTTCCGGAGGATTGGAGGGTTGTGGATGTTCTTCCTTTATTGAAGAAAGGGAGTAGAGATAGCCCAGGAAATTATAGACCAGTGAGTCTCACCTCAGTGGTTGATAAGTTGATGGAGAAGTTCCTGAGAGGCAGGATTTATGAACATTTGGAGAAGCATAATATGATTAGGAATAGTCAGCATGGCTTTGTCAAGGGCAGATCGTGCCTTACGAGCCTGAATGAATTTTTTGAGGATGTGACTAAACACAGTGATGAAGGAAGAGCAGTATATGTAGTGTATATGGATTTCAGCAAGGCATTTGACAAAGTAACCCATGCAAGGCTTATTGAGAAAGTAAGGAGGCATGGGATCCAAGGGAACATTGGTTTGTGGATCCAGAACTGGCTTGCCCATAGAAGGCAAAGAGTGGTTGTAGATGGGTCATTTTCTGCATGGAGGTCGGTAACCAGTGGTGTGCCTCAGGGATCTGTTCTGGGACCCTTACTCTTCGTGATTTTTATAAATGACCTAGATGAGGAAGTGGAGGGATGGGTTAGTAAGTTTGCTGATGACACAAATGTTGGAGGTGTTGTGGATAGTGTGGAGGGCTGTCAGGGGTTACAGTGGGACTTCGATAGGATGCAAAACTGGGCTGAGAAGTGGCAGATGGAGTTCAACCCAGATAAGTGTGAAGTCGTTCATTTTGGTAGGTCAAATACCATGGCACAATATAGTATTAATGGTAAGACTCTTGGCAGTGTGGAGGATCAGAGGGATCTTGGGGTCTGAGTCCATAGGATGCTCAAAGCAGCTGCGCAGGTTGACTCTGTGGTTAAGAAAGCATATGGTGTATTGGCCTTCATCAATCGTGGAATTGAATTTAGGAGCCAAGAGGTAATGTTGCAGCTATATAGGACCCCGGTCAGACCCCACTTGGAGTACTGTGCTCAGTTCTGGTGCAGAGGAGACTTACAAGGATGTTGCCTGGATTGGGGAGCATGCCTTATGAAAACAGGTTGAGTGAACTTGGCCTTTTCTCCTTGGAGCGTCAGATGATGAGAAGCATTGATTGTGTGGATAGTCAGAGGCTTTTTCCCAGGGATGAAATGGTTGCCACAAGAGGACACAGGTTTAAGGTTCTGGGGAGTAAGTACAGAGGAGACGTCAGGGGTAAGTTTTTTACTCAGAGAGTGGCGAGTGTATGGAATGGGCTGCCAGCAATAGTGGTGGAGGCAGATACGATAGAGTCTTTTAAGACTTTTGAATAGGTATATGGAGCTTAGAAAAATAGAGGGCTATGGGTAAGTCTAGTAATTTCTAAGGTAGGGACACGTTTGGCACAATTTTGTGGGCCGAAGGGCCTGTATCGTGCTGTAGGCTTTCTATGTTTCTAGGACAGAATTGAGCCAAAGTATAATGTTGCAATCAGATATCCAATTACAATCTAGTTAGGGCCTCATGGAATGAATTAATTTAATCGGCTTGGCAATGCAAGTCTTTCTTTTTGAAAGGCAATATGTCATGTTGTTGTTGGTAGGTCGGATTTTATAAATTAAAAAATGTCAGATTATCCAACAAAAATGAGGCTCAAAGAAAAGGATCTGGTTCTTGAATTAAACAGGACAGAAATTCAGCTGTTAGGAAGTGAAGAGGGTAGAAGATGGAAGATAATCTGTTCCTGCACATATGGGACAAGGCAGAGACATCTGCGTGCCCACTGTACTCCAAGCGAGGAACCCTGGAGCACATCCTCAGTGGCTGCACATGGGCACTTGGTGAGGGACGATACAGATGGAGGCATGATCAGGTCCTGAAGATATCGCTGAAGCCGTCAACGCAGGAGTTGAGTGGGCGAAGCGGTCCCAACCCTCCAAGCAGACCATTGCCTTTGTCAGAGCTGGGGAGGAGCAAATACCTGCCAAAAGAACATCTGCAGGCATTCTGACCTCTGCAAGGGACTGGCAGCTGTTGGTGGACCTCGAAGGACAGCTGAAGTTCCCCAACCATATCGCAGCCACCACCCTGCAACCAGACATTGTCCTAGTGTCTGAGTCTACTAAGCAAATGGTGCTGCTGGAGCTGACAGTCCCATGGGAAGATAGCTTGGAAGAGGCCTTTGAAAGGAAGCTCTCCAAGTACGCAGGACTGGTCAGCAACTGTCAGCAGGCTGGATGGAGAGCGAGGTGTCTCCCAGTGGAAGTTGGTTGTAGGGGATTCATAGCCCGTTCTTTAGTTAGAGCCTTCAGCAGTTTGGGCATCGAGGGAGAGAGGAAGAGGAGAGCCACCCGCAGTACCACCGATGCGGCAGAGAGGGCCTCAAGATGGCTGTGGCTCAAAAGAGGGGAGCCATGGGGTCATAAGTAGCTAGCCATCTGGACACAAGCTGGGGTCTGATCAGCCCCGTCTGGGTCACTTGGAGGAGGTTGTATGATGTTGAAAGACCCGAAACACCGGATGATTCCAGAAACAACACTGAAGATGTGTCCAGAAGCATCAATTGATGTACGTACACAGCAGTTGGGTTGTTTTCATTTCCCATGGATTTTTAGGAATTAGGTATCAGATATTTCTTGCATCATCCTTTCACTAATGGCATCAGGAAAGTAGATGTTTGCGTGATATGGTGTCATCTGATACCGTTCCTGTTATAATATTGCAGGGGTATGAGCTTATATGTTTCACAAACAATTCCTTTAATTTTACAGCAAATCATATGATGATAAAAGTAACTGTTCAATTTTCATTCAATTTAATTTTCATTAAAAGAAAGGTCTGTCGAATAACCTCTGGAAATTTTCTCCCCATATACAATATATGCTTATTACTAAAACTTTCCAGATATGTTAATGTTTTTGCTTCTGATCATAACTGGATGTTGATTTTTGTTGGAATACTTGTATCTCCAATGGTCAGGAGCATTCTTGCTTTTGAATCGTAAAGTCTACATTGACCTCATTAATCATCCAAGAAGCCAGAGAGCTAGGTTGCAAGCAAGTGGTTCCTGCTGCTGAAGGACAGTCTAAGTGAGAGAAGACCAAAAGGCAGACTTGAGCAGAAAAATGTTGGCTCTCAAAACAGTGCACTCCAGCAGACTTGCAAGTACTTTCTTTCTGATGAGCTATGAAGGCAACACCTTTGTTTCCCTCCTCGGTTTGGAGAGAGAAGGACTATTTTGAAGGAGATTAGAGCAATTATCCTCTGTAATTGAAAATCAAAGAACCATAGATGCTAGGAATCTGAAGTGGAAACAGAAAATGTTGGAAACAATCATTAGGTCAAACAGCATCTACGGAAAAAGAAATAAAGTTAATGGTTCAGGTCAAAGACCTTTCACCAGAACGGAGTGTTTACAGCAAGAACAGCAGGGTTTTATTCTGAATTATTCACAGCACCCTGGTCAAAGGTTAATCCTTAACCAACCACACTAAAACAGGTTATTTGATCACCATCACACAGTGTTGTGCATGCAAGCTATTTTCTGCATAACAGCAGTAACTATACTTCCAAAATGTTCCACTGCTGTAAAATGCTTAGGGACATTGTTGAGTCTTCAAAGAATCAGAAAATGGAGTCTCTTTTTCCTCAATCAAATCATCATTGAATACTTTATTAAATACTAATTCCACATTTCCATCAATAGCCACGTTTGAACTTATGTAAAAAAAATTGGAGCACAATTCATGCAATTTAGTATAATTTTGTTATTTTGATTTATTACAGCTGGGAAGTACAGTATGTCTGTACAAATTCCAGAAGATATACACTGGAAAGATTATAATGCTAATGAGATGCAGGTTTCAAAATGCAGAGGAAATATGGCTTGTCTCTGCATCCTGACATTCTATTTATTGGTAATAAATTAGTTTGATAATGTGGTGAAACATATTGGCAAATAGGTGGGAAGCTAAATAGGCTGTTGCTCTAAATGTTGTGGAATGGGTCCATCACGGTCATCTCCACACTCTTGGCAGGTCTGCTTGTGTCTTGTCTGACAGCTTATCATACAAATTGCCCCTGTTGTATGTTTGCCATCAGTACCTTGGGATAAAAGGAGCAGTACAGAACCTGTGGCTGTAGATCCAAGGTATGTTTTCACTTTGCTCACTGTCTGTCTGTCTGCAGATTCCTCTAGCAAGCCAAAGCCCTGGTACCATCCCAACCAAATCTATCTGCGTTTAGAACAAGTGATACAAATGGCATTGCGACCATCTTGGATTGGTCTAATCTTCTGGAACCAAGTTCATGTTCAGCTCCATATCTAACCTTAGAAGCAATATTTATGGGCATAGATCTGTCAGGTTTAATACTGTGAAGTCTGTCCCTGCGTAACACTTGAGCACAGCATTATAGAAGAAAAGTGTTCTTGCAGAAATGTGGCTCTTGGATAATATCTATCCACCATCAATCTACAGGCCATGATATGTGTGGCTAGCCAGAGGCTTTTTTCCCAGAGCTGAAATGGCTAATATGAGGGGGCATAGTTTTAAGGTGCTTGGAAGTAGGTACAAGGGGGATGTCAGAGTTATGATTTTCATACAGAGAGTGGTGGGTGCGTGGAATGCACTGCCAGTGAAGGTGGTAGAAATGGGTACAATAGGGTCTTTTAAGACACTCTTAGATAGGTACGTGGAGCTTAGAAAAATAGAGGGCTATGTGGTAGGGAAATTCTAGGCAGTTTTTAGAGTAAGTTACATGGTCAGCACAACATTGTGGGCCAAAAAGACTGCAGATTTCTGTGATACTCAGGAACATAGGCTATATTATAATTTTTTATTTTTTTTAACTGCACATTTTTTGCTATCATAAATATACGTGCTATATGTGCCGTGTGACTGTTGGTACTGTACTTTATGCCTTGGCCCCTAAGGAATGCTGTTTTGTTTGGCTGTATTCCTGTGTATGGTTGAAGGACAATTAAACTTGAACTTGAATTTGAAGAGGCTGCTGTGAAGTGTGGAGAAGAGGCCCAAGATCCATTCATACTGCATGAAGGACTGGCCTCATTGAAACTGATGACTGGATGTGTGGGCTTCAGGGTCACCAAGAACTCCATAGATCACAGACATTGCCAGACCCGAGTCTTTGGCTGAAGCTCTCTGATGCAGTAGTCAAGGGCAATGAATGGTCAATGGACACAGTTCTGCTATCTGTGTCAACAAAAGGAAGAATAACTTAGGAGGACAGGTCAGAGTTATGTTCACTTATTGTCAGATGCACAAGTACGTGTCCGCATAGGTCCAATGAAAAACTTACTTGTGGCAGATTCATAGGTGCAGAGAATCATATGAGCAGCATTTATAAGAAAAAAAAACATAAATTCGACAAATAATGAACACATGAAGCTGGAACTCTCGAGCAACACACAAAACATGTTGGAGGAATTCAGCAAGTCAACCAGCATCTCTGGAGAACAATAAACAGTTGACGTTTCAGCCAAGACCCTTCAACGAGACTACGAGACTGGAAAGAATGGGGAACAAAGCCAGAATGGGGGGGAGGGGGAGGGAAGGAGTTCAAGTTGGCAGGTGATAGGTCAGACCAGGTGAGGGGGAAGGAGGGCAGGTGGGGGGGGGGGAATGAAGTAAGAAACTGGGAAGTGATAGGTGGAAGATGTGAAGGGCTGAAGAAGAAGGAATCTAATT
The DNA here is from genome assembly GCF_963921235.1 of Mobula hypostoma. Lineage (NCBI taxonomy): Eukaryota > Metazoa > Chordata > Chondrichthyes > Myliobatiformes > Myliobatidae > Mobula > Mobula hypostoma. Next base: position 192,863,994 of record NC_086098.1, read on the forward strand.
GGAGAAGACTGGATCATGGAAGAAGGGGAAGGAGGAGAGGAACCTGGAGAAGGTAACTAGAATAGGGAATGGAAAAAACAATAAAGTGAGGAATAGGAAAATTGCTAGAAGACAAAGAAATTGATTTTCATGTCATCAGGTTGGAGGCTACCCAAATGGAATATGAAGTGTTGCTCCTTCAGCCAAAGTTTGGCCTCATTATGGCTGTAGAGGAGGCCATGATCAGATATGTTGGAATGGGAAAGGAAAGTCAAAATGAAATAGGTAACCATTGGGAGATTCTGCCTTTTTCCAGTGTACAGAGCAAAGATTCTTGACGAAGTGATCCCCCAGTCTGTGTTAGGTCTCATTAATGTATGGGAGGCTGCTCTGGGAATATTGGATACAATAGGTGACCCCGACAGACTCGCAGGTGAAGTACTGCCTCACCTGGAAGGACTATCTGTGGCTGTAAATAGAGGTGAGGGAGGAGGTGAAGGGGAAGGTGTAGCACTTGTAGCACTTGCAGAGATAAGTGCCAGGAGGGAGATCAGTGGTGAGGGATGAATGAACAAAGGAGTCACACAATTGATCGATCCTGTGGAAAACAGAGAGATGGTGGAGGGTGGGGGAGGAGGGAAAGATGTGCTTAGTGGGAGGACCCTGTTAGAAATGGCAAAAGATATGGAGAATGATGCCCTGGATATGAAAGCTCATGGGGTGTTAGGTAAGGACAGGGGAACTCTAACCCTCTTATGACAATGGGAGGATGGGGTGAGAGCAGATGTGTGGAAAATGGAGGAGATGAGGGAGATGGCAGCATTGACTTTAGTGGAAGAGGAACTCCATTCTTTGAAAGAAAAGACACCTCAGATGTTCTAGAATGGAGAGCCTCATCCTGATAAGAGATGCAGCAGGGACTGGGGAACCGTGAAAAATGAATAACATTTCGACAAGTGACAGAGTCAGAAGCGTCAAGATAACTGTGAGCTTCAGTATGTATGTAAAAGATGTCAGTGGATAGTATGTCTCCAGGGATGGAGACAGAGAGATGGAGAAAGGGGAGAAAAGTGCCAGAGATAGACCAAGTAAATTTGAGGGCAGGGTAGATGTTAGAGGGAAAGTTGATGAAATTAGTGAGCTCAGATGGGTGCAGAAACCAGCACCAATGAAGTCGTCAATGTAGCGGAGAAAAAGTTGTGGAGCGTTACCAATATATTGTAGGCTTTGAACATGGACTGTTCAAGGGCAACTAGTTATTAAGGCCTTCCTGAATGGGGGGATGGGACTGTTTAGGGACTGGGCATCCATAGTGAAAATACACAATTTTTACAAGAAAACACAATTGCAAAATAAATCACAGTCCATTTCAGTGGTCATAATGTTGCTGAACTTCAGTGATCAGGTGATTTTCTTTATGAGGGCAGGTGAGATATAGACAACAATACATTGATAGCACTGTAAATGGAATAAGATACCAGTTAAAGTAAAGTGAACTACAAAGCTTGGGCTAAAAAGTGGCATCACCAGCGAAACATGAGGCTTTTCTTGATCAGGGTAAACCAGATCTTCAATCAATGCACGTAGAGAAGCAATCTACAGCCAGAGTCATGGCAAAATCCCATATTGGATTTTGGGATTGTGATATTCCCAGAAGTGTGTCGACAATGCAAATTGGGAATATCAACAAAGAATACTCCCGTTCAGTAATGACATGTACAGAATACCGGTAGCATATTCGAAAATCCAGGGATTTGCAATGCTGGCTGTTGGGCTGTCTGTCAGAAAGAAATGCCTGCTTCATTGCAGGTTAGCAATGGAAGCAATTATTGCATCGTGATGTGGTGATTATCTACAGAAGTTACTGAACTATCTGCACAGAACAGTATCAACCTGCAAGGAAAGGTAATAAATGGGCTAGGAAAGTAAACCAGGAGAGATCCCTTATATGAACATTAGTTTATCATGTTGAGTATCATTTGGACAGATTTAGTTTTTTTTGGGCAATGGATATATTTATTATCCTCTAACAAGAAAGAACCTATAATCTGAACGGTTTGAGAGAGCTGATTCACAGGACTTTCAAGATGACCTCTGTGCCCTTAGATGAATCCAAATTCTGAAAAGAAGGCAAATGGCCTGATGAGGTAATTACCTTTACATCTGGCACAGATGATGTTCCTGCAGATGTTCGGGGTGTGAGAATTTTTGGGAAAGAATTCAGCATTGAAAAGATTTGTTATCATTAATTGAGTTATCCAGCACTCTAAATCAAACAAAGTTCAAGGATTAAGGGCGGACTACGTTACCATGTGGAGGCAGCTTACAAGTTCTGAAGATCCTGTGAGAAACGGAATGAAGAATGGACTGATTGATGTTTGTCTGATGCTGTGTAACTGGGAGTGCGATAAAAGAAGCTGAAAGCAGTCATGGTATAACTGAGAGCATTGAAGATAATCCAGAGATTCCAGAAGAGGTGACCTTGTGCCTGAAGAAGGAGAACAGGAAAGAAGAAAGAAAGATGCCTCTGCTCCAGACAGATAAGCAGCCAACCAAAATAAAATTTAAAATTAATAACTACCCCATCGCCATTAGTTATTTATCTTATAGTATTAACAGTATTAAGTTTAATGTTAATAATTGGAGTTTAGAAAATGCAAAATCTGTAGTTTTTTGATAGTTATAACTATTTAAAGTGATAAATAATTATTGAAATGATTATGTTAAGATTACACCTACAGTACAATGTGTGAGATCACATGTATATGAATCCTGTCAGGAGAAGTGATTACAGGAATTACCAGTGCCTGAAGTGGATACTCCACAGATGTCAAGTACGCCTCACACTATACTGGTTCACAAGAGTAAGAGACGAAATATACATTTAGTTAGATTTATAACTGTGTGTACATGTCTGTATAAATAATTAGCAAATTGCGGATGATACAAAACTTGGCAGTATTGTGAACTGCAAAAAGGATCGTAATAAATTGCAACAAAATATAAATAAGCTGGTAGAAACAGCAGTCACGTGGCAGTTAAACAAACAAGATGATGAAGGAACTCAGCAGGGCGAGCAGCATCCGTGGAGACACAATATGCTGGAGGAGCTCAGCATCGATGGATCGAATGAATAGTCAATGAAGCATGGACTGTTTATTCCCACCCATAAATGCTGCCTGACTTGTTGAGCTCATCCAGCATATTCTGTGTACTGCTCTAGATTTCCAGCTCCTGCAGTACCTCTTGCATCTGTGGAGAGAAATGGGCAGTCAACGTTGGCAGATAAACTGTAATAATGGTGGATACAGTAAATGCGAAGTACAGATGATGCCTGCATTGTGGCTGCCCAGGCAGTGAAAATTTGCCCCTGCGGAATTTGCAAATCACTACCCAAAAATTTGAGTTACGGTATAAAATATACTCTCATTGAATTTTACATCAAAGAAGTAAATAATCAAATACAAAATGTTTTAATTTCAATCACAAACCAGAGAAAATCTGCAAATGCTGGAAATCCAAGCTACACATTCAAAATGCTGGAGGAACTCAGCAGGCCAGCCAGCATCTGTGGAGAAGAGTAAAGCGTTGACATTTTGGGCCAAGAACCTTCATCAGGACTGGAGAAATCAGATGAGAAGTCAGAGTGAGAAGCTGGTGGGAAGGAAGGAAGAGATACAAGGTAGCAGGTGATAGGTGAAATGGGAGAGGGGGAGGGGTGAAGTAAAGAGCTGGGAAGTTGATTGGTGAAAGAGATAAAGGACTGGAGAAGGGGGAATCTGACAGGAGAGGACAGAAGACCATGGAAGAAGGGGAAGGGGGAGGAACACCAGAGGGAGGTGATGGGCAGGTAAGGAGATAAGGTAAGTGAGCGAAATGGGAATGAGGAATGTGAAGAAGAGGAGTGGCGGGGTCATTACATAAATCGATGTTCATACCATCAGGTTGGAGGCTACCCAGATAGAATATAAGGTGTTGTTTCTCCAATCTGACTGTGGCCTCATTGCGACAGTAGAGAAGGCCTTGGACTGACATGTTGGAATGGGAATGGGAAGGAGAATTAAAATGTGTAGCCACTGGGAGATCCCGCTTTTCCTGGTGGACGGAATGTAGGTGCTCGGCAAAGCAGTCTCCCAATCTACATCGAGTCTCACCAATATTCAGGGGCCACACTGGGAGCACCAGATACAGCATATGACCCCAGCAGACTCATAGGTGAAGTATCGCCTCACCTGAAGGACTGTTTGGGACCCGGAATGGCAGTGAAGGAGGAGGTGTAGCACTTGTTCGGCTTGCAAGGAAACATACCAGGAGACAGATAAGTGGGGAGGGACAAATGCATAAAGGAGTTGCATAGGGAGCTATCACTGTGGAAAGCAGGAAGTATGGGGAGGGGAGGAAGGGAAAGATGTGCTTGGTGGTGGTATCCTGTTGGAGATGGGCGCAAGTTATGGAGAATTATGTACTGGACACAGAGGCTGGTAGGGTGGTAGGTAAGGACAAGAAAAACCCTATCCCTGGTGGGGTGGTGGGAGGAAGGGGTGAGGGCAGACGTGTGTGAAATGGAAGAGATGTGGGCCAGGGCACCCGTGCTGCATATTATGAGGAGAAGCACTATGGAATAAAACAAGTTAAAAAGCCTGTGGGAGCAGAGGTACTTGGGAACAAGGAATATGGACAAGTTACTGAATGTGTCAGGAAAGCATACATAGATCTGGGATTATCAAAAGAGGCAGAGTATGCAGGAGCCATGAATCCACTTTCTGTCTATCTGTAATGTATTTTATGCTGTGCATTTTTATTATGGGGTACCATCATTTGTCACATGGGTTGGAGAGTGATAGAAGCAAATGAGTATAGTTACATATTCATGCTTTGTCTTAGTTAGTTTAGTTTATTTGAGAGAGAATGAGCCATTGATGATTTTTTTGTTAACTGCTTATTTACAATCTTTACTTAATTACGCTAATCTGAATGTTAATTACTCTTACTTTACTATATTGCTAATTTAGTTTGTTAGATTTTTTTATTACTAAAAGATTGTTTGTCTCTGCTGGTTTTGTAATAAAGAACCAAATGTACTTTTTTCAACTTGGGACTCATTATTTGCATGTACGTCATACAATGTCAACTCCCGTACTCAGTCTCTCAGTAGCTTTGGTTTGTTTTGAAGTAATCGCTAAAATTTGTCAACAAAAAAGGAATAGTTATACCAAATGAACACCAGTCTATGGCAAAGGATTGCCACAGATCTCTCAGCGAAACTGGAGCAGCTTGTGGTAGGATTATCTGTGACCTTTTGTTGATTCATTCTGTGTATTTGTGGTTTGTACCACAAATTTGTTTTGAATGGTCAGTGCTGCCTATCCATTGGAGACCATTGCTCGATCGTATGGTGTTAGCCTGAGGGTTTGTCACTTTGTTTTATTGAAGTGTTGAAATATTTTTCCGGTTGCTGATATTTGAATTAAATTCTGTTTGCTTGGCCCGTTTTATGTGCTGTGGATGCGTGGACAGCTTGTTTGTTGTCTATGTTTGCTGAACGGGATATTGCTGGTGCATTTGAGAAGGTACTGTGAGGAACAAAGAGTTAATTGCAAGTTGCACAATAAGAAGGAAGTAACATGAGTGAATAGAAGCATGGAAATGATATCAATGACTCTGAGGTTAGGGCTTGCAAAAGAGAAATTAAAGATTTAGCAGATTGAATTGAAAGTCTTCAAAAGAAGTATAAAACAAATGTGAACAAAATTAAAGGTTTAATATCACCTATTAAGGATATAATGGAAAATAAGGAAAATGCCTTACAAGTGCAATCTCGTCTTGAGGGCTTGACTAATCTCTGTGAAACTGTTGCTAAGCAACATCATGTGCTAATCTCGTTACTTCCCAAGGACAAACAGGAAAAACAGAATGAATACAAGATCATCTGCTTATGCTGGAAGTCCAAAGCAATACACACAAAATGCTGGAAGAACTCAGCAGCATCTATAGAGAAGAAGAAACAACCACTGTTTTGGGATGAGACCCTTCTTCATGACTCGTCATAAAACATAATGAATGTTTTTCAAACATTGATAGCTATGGTAGTGCCTTCGTAGAAGATGTGAAACAATGGTTGACCCAAGCATGTTACATTGAAGGTTGTGTTGTTGCAACAAGTGAATCTGTGTCTCACCTTCCACCGGACGATGTTTCTCAAATTCCAAGGCATGTTGTGACAATGCATATAACAGAGGACCCATAAGATATTGTAAAACTGAATGATAGTGTGTCAAATGTCAGCAGTCGAAGTTCTGCTGCAGGAAGAAAATCTTCTGCATATACTACCTCCTCTGCACACATTAAAACAGAAGTTGATTTAACTGCATTAATGACACACCTACAATTATTTGAAGGACAAGAATATGCTGGAGGAGGAAGGGGAACGATTAATGGCTGTGGAGCTACAGAGAAGGAAGGAACAGCTGAAGTTGGAGGAAGAAATTGCTGCACATATGGCAAAAGTTAATGTGCTAAGGGTCTCAAGTGTAGCAAGTGCTAAGAATGCGCTAGCACGATAGTCCTATGATGTGAGTTCCTATGTTGAAAAAGCACAGAGAAAAATAAAAATGCCCAATGTCATTGTCGATTATCTTGTTTCTCAAACGTCAGCAAAACATGGACAAGACTCCCAAGAGATAGTTCAGGGTGTTTACTCTCAACCTGTGCTAATGAGGCACTCTGAATCTAAGTGATATCGAAAGGCTCAAAGAGCTCATTGGGACATTCAATTTTAGCATGTAAGCACTCCTGTTTCAGATAACAGAGATCAAAATAGTGCTGTTGATACTATGAGGAACCAGAATGAAATAACAACTTTTTTGGCACAACAACAATGCATTTCATCTTTGCCTAAATGAGAGATTCAAATCTTCAATGGCAATCCATTGCAGTATCATAAATTCATGAAGGCTTTAGAAAAAAGTGTTGAAGCCAAGACTGACAGCTATAGTGACTGCCTCTATTTCCTTGAACAATACACCAGGGGTTGCCCAAGATAATGCATCAGAAGTTGCCAGCATGTGGACCCTAAGAAAGGATATGTAAAGGCTAAGGCTTTACGACAGGAATATTTTGATATTGAACAGAAAATTGCATCTGTCTACATGCAAAAGGTGTTTTCTTGGGTACCTATCAAATCTGAACACGTGAAAGCTCTTCAAGAATACATTCTTTTTCTTAGAGGCTGTTACAATGCCATGGAAGAAGTGCAGTACATGTGTGAGCTGAACATGCCTGCCAATATGTCAATTGTCATAAAGAAATTGCCATATATGCTTAGGGATAAATGAAGAATAGTGGTCTCTGAGCTGCAAGAAAGGCACAACTCTAAGGCTACTTTCCCTGACATTATTGATTGTAAAGATTGCTCCAGACCCGGTATTTGGGAATATACAGGATGCTTCATCACCCACAGTAAGCAAAAGTGTGAAAAAAACTAAGCCACAACTTTGTTCTAAGGCTAAAGGAAGCTTTGCCACTATTGTGGCCACTGTGAGAAGTAAAGCTAAAACTGAACCTGGAACTAATGGAAGGGGAATGGTCTCGTCAGCCAAAGGGGTTTGTCTGTTCTGCAAGGGTGAACACATATTGCATTCGTTGGAGAAAAGGGCTCATAGAGAGAAGATTACCTTCCTAAAGGAGATGGTGTCTGCTTTGACTGTTTGTGTACAAGACACATCAGCAAGGATTGCAGGAAGTGTCTTTCATGCAAGGTATGCAGTGACAAGCATCCCAGCATACTTCATATTCACTCTGATGAAAAGGTCATAGAATCAAAACAAACCATGAAGGAATCAGACACAACAGGGAGTAGTGCTCTGGCATCCAATGGCCTTACAGTGGCTATCGATCATGATCATAAACTTCCCATAGTTTCAGTCTAAGTGAAGTCTAAGAAGAATAACAAGACAGGGGTAATTTATGCTTTCCTAGATCAAAGGAGTACGCAGCGTTCTGCACAGAGGCCCTCATGTACAAGCTTATCCTCACAAGAATAAAGACACACATTCTTATACACACCATGGGCCAATAGAAGGTCATGAACAGCTACATTGTATCAGGATCGGAAGTGACTGGCTTAGATGCTGAAAACGATTGTGAACTACCTAACATCGAAAGCAGGAAAGTATGTTTGTCCATGGAGGGAACATCCCATGTCAGAGTGATCTCTAGGGATGGTCTCACCTGAGATATGCCCATTTGCCAGATGTTGATTCAGAAATTGAGCTGACAATAGGGGCAAATGTGCAAATGATTCACCGTGTTAATAATGGACCTTATTGAATTAGAACAATGTTGGGTTGAACTGGGAACGGATGACTGAATGGTGATGGTGAGATTGTGCCCAATCTGAGCTGACAGTTAACAGGATCTCAGTTTTGAACTTGGGGGGGGGGGTCTTTGACAATGGCAGTTCAAGGCAGAATCCCATGAATGCATTCAAGATGAACAACCTGGATTTTCAAGAGAAGGCCACAAGTTCATGGAGCTGGTTACGAATTGTGAAAAACTGAAGGATGGCCACATCCAGATTAGTTTACCTTTGAGAGAGAAGGAGGTTAACACACCAAATAACAGGAAGATTGCAGAACAGCATGCTCTGAATCTAAGGACGAGATTTCAGAAGGGTTTGTCATTTCACACTGACTACATAGCTTTTATGAAGGCTGTCATCTCTAAAGGTTATTCCAAAAGAGTGCCAGCAGAGGATCAGGAACATGGAGAGGGGAAAGTCTGGTATATTCCACATCATGGCTTTTATCACCCCAGCAAAGGGAAACTTTGTGTTGTGTTTGACTGTGGTGCGACTTTTCAGGGAATATCACTAAATGCTCTGTTTTCACAGGGACCAGGTCTTACTCGCTCACTGATTGGAGCCATAAACAGATTCAGAAAAGAACCAGTTGTGATCTTGGCAGATACTGAATCATTGTTTCATCAAGTTAAAGTACCAGCACCAGATTTCATTGGAGGACTGATGGTGCCTCAGCTAAGATATGGTGGACTTTAGAATAGTGGTACGTCTCTTTGGAGCAAATTCATCACCTTTTAGGAAATGCACAGAAGGCAATGAAGAACAGTTCAGCTGCGAGACGGTGGATAAGGTTTTGCATTGCTTCTATGATGATGACTGCCTTGTGTCAGTGTCAGTGTCAGTGGAGGAAGAAGCAGTGTTTCTCTATCATGACCTTGTATCCATGCGTGCTAAAGGCGGCTTTTGATTCACAGAGCAGATAGCGACAGTCATAGTGTACCAGCTATGATACCAGAAGAGCAAAGAGCAAAAGATATGATGGATTTGGATTTAGATCAAGATATTCCTTCAGTGGGGAGAATACTGGTTGTGCAATGGTAAATTCAGTCTGATACTTTCAAGGTTAAGATCACAATCCAAGGTTGACCACTCATCAGAAGGGAGATCCTCTCTACAATTACTTCCACCTATAATCCTTTAGGAATCTTGAGGCTGGTGGTGCTATCTGCTCAGAAGACCCTATTGGATCTGCATAAGAAAGGGCTTTGCTGGGATGACACTACAACAACATTTGTTGCTCATTAGTGGACTAGCTGGCTGGAAGAACTCTGCCAGTTGGAAGAATTCAGGATTGTTAGATGTTTGAATCCCTTGGATTTTGGAGAAGTTACTGCTGCACAGTCACACCACCTTACAGATGCTAGCGAAGATAGCTATGGCACAGTGACCTACCTACTGTTGCACAACACAAGCTGTCAGGTGTACAGAGTTTTTATCATAAGAAAATCAAGGGAAGCTCCATTGAAGTCAGTTTCCGTCCCTTGTGTGGACCTCATCACTGCTACAATGGCAAGCCTTATGGATAAATTGTGGAAGAAGGAGTTGCACATGCAGATCCATGATTCAGTTTTAATGATTAACAGTACTTCTGTGCTGAAGCATATCAAGAATGAAACTTCCAGGTTCTGAATCTTCATTACAAACAGGGTTTCAAAAATTCCTAAGTTCTCACGGCATCTCGATGGAGGTATGTAAACACTTCAAGCATACCTGCAGATGTGGCCTCTGGAGTGCTGAATATGAAAGCATTCCTGAAGAATGAAACCTGCATATCAACACATCAGGATCTTCTTCAGCCTGGAGGGGAATGACCTGTGAATCCCATTGTTCTGGAGAACTCCTGTTAGATGATGCGGAAGTCAAGAGGAGTATTACAATGAATGCCATGTTGATTGAAGAGGAGATGGATGTGTATAATCCATCACTTCTCAACTTGGACACATTTGAGGAAGACAGTGGCCCGGATTCTTAGATTTAAGAACCTGCTGTTGTTTCTTAGTCAGAAGAGGAAGCAATTGAACTTCACTTTTGCTCAGTCTGACTTGGATGTAGAACAACAAGGGTATTCTTTGGAGAGAAAGATTGGGAAGGCGAAAGGTCAGATTGGTTAAGGTTGTCTCTCAGTGGAGAAGCTCAGAAAGCTGAAATGGAGATCACTTTTTTTGCCAAAGAAAGAGATTTCCAGATGAATTCCAAGGTTTGTGAAGGGGAGAAAGTGTGAAAAGGAACAGCATATTTTCAAACTCAATCCAGTACTTGAAGATGGTGCCTTGAGAGTTGATGGACGGTTTAGTAGTGCAGCCATACCTGTAGGGTCTAAACATCTGTTATACTGGCAAAGGATCTCCATATCCCAGACATCATTCTGAGACGTACATAAAGAGGTGAGACATGGCAGCCGTAACCAGATGTTATCCAGGTTGCGCCAAAAATACTGGATTCGCAGTGCTAGTAAAGCTATAAGAAGAATTCTGTCTAAGTATGTTGTTTGCCGCCAGTGGCACGCAGTTCCAGGATACCAGCACATGGCACATCTACCTTTGGACAGGATCTCTCCAGACGAACCTCGCACACAAGTAGGAGTGGACTGCTTTGGGTCTTTGGAGGTGAAATGCTGAAGGAGTACAGTGAAGAGGTACAGGGTCACATTTACATGTCTAGCTGTACAAGCTGTTCAGATTGAAGTGGCACCTTCTTTAGACACAGACTCCTCTGCTAATACACCTTGATGCTTTATAGCAAGACAAGAACAGGTTTGTAATTTGCACTCTGATAACGTGACAAACTTTATTGGAGATGAGCATGAGTTGAAAGGAGCCATTGAGAGGTGGAATCATTCATGGATTAGTGATGTCCTTCAGAAAGGAATTAAGTAGATTTTTAATCCCGCCCCCCCGCCCCCCCCACATATGCAGCTGGTTCATATCATGGAGGAACATGGGAGAGATTGATCAGGTCTGTGTGAAATATCCAAAATTCCACCATGAAGGTACAGAACCTTGATGAAGAGGGTCTCCACACAGTCCTTTGTGAAGTGGAGGCTGTTATAGACAATAGACAATAGGTGCAGGAGTAGGCTATTCAGCCCTTCGAGCCAGCACCACCATTCACTGTGATCATGGCTGATCATCCACAATCATTCCTGCCTTCTCCCCATATCCCTTCACTCCGCTATCTTTAAGAGCTCTATCTAACTCTTTTTTGAAAGAATCCAGAGAATTGGCCTCCACTGCCTTCTGAGGCAGAGCATTCCACAGAACCACAACCCTTTGTGTGAAAAAGTTTTTCCTCAACTCCATTCTAAATTGTCTACCCCTTATTCTTAAACTGTGGCCTTTGGTTCTGGACTCCCCCAACATCCGGAACATGTTTCCTGCCTCTAGCATGTCCAATCCCTTAATAATCTTATATTTTTCAATCAGATCCCCTCTCATCCTTCTAAATTCCAGTGTATACAACCCCAGACACTCCAATCTTTCAACATATGACAGTCCTGCCATCCCAGGAATTAACCTCGTGAACCTATGCTGCACTCCCTCAGTAGCTAGAATGTCCTTCCTCAAATTTGGAGACCAAAACTGTACACAATACTCCAGGTGTGGTCTCACCAGGGCCCTGTACAACTGCAGAAGGACCTCTTTGCTCCTATACTCAACTCCCCTTGTTATGAAGGCCAACATGCCATTAGCTTTCTTCACTGCCTGCTGTACCTGCATGCTTACTTTCAGTGACTGATGAACAAGGACACCTAGATCTCATTGTGCTTCCCCTTTCCCTAACTTGACACCATTTAGATAGTAATCTGCCTTCCTGTTCATGCCACCAAAGTGGATAACCTCACAGTTATCCACATTAAACTGCATCTGCCATGCATCTGTCACCCAACCTGTCCAAGTCACCCTGCATTCTCATAACATCCTCCTCACATTTCACACTGCCACCCAGCTTTGTGTCATCTGCAAATTTGCTAATGTTACTTTTAATCCCTTCACCTAAATCATTAATGTATATTGTAAATAGCTGCGGTCCCAGCCCCGAGCCTTGCGGTACCCCACTAGCCACTGCCTGCCATTCTGAAAAGGAACCATTAATCCCTACACTTTGTTTCCTGTCTGCAAACCAATTTTCTATCCATGTTAGTACCCTACCCCCAATACCATTTACTTTCATTTTGCACACTAACCTCCTATGTGGGACCTTATCAAAGGCTTTCTGAAAGTCCAGCTACACTACATCCACTGGCTTTCCCATGTCCATTTTCATAGTTACGTTCTCAAAAAATTCCAGAAGATTCGTCAAGCATGATTTCCCCTTTATAAATCCATGCTGACTCTGACCTATCCTGCCACTGCTATCCAAATATGCCGCTATTTCATCTTTTAGAATTGATTCCAGGATCTTCCCCACCACTGATGTCAGACCAACTGGTCTATAATTGCCTGTTTTCTCTCTCACTCCTTTCTTAAAAAGTGGGATAACATTAGCTACCCTCTGTAGATCCTGAATCCTGAATCTATAGAACATTGGAAAATGATTACCAATGCGTCCACAGTTTCTAGAGCCTCCTCCTTAAGTACCCTGGGATGCAGACCATCAGGCCCTGGGGACGTATCAGCCTTCAGTCCCATCAGTTTACCCAACACCATTTTCTGTCTGATGCGAATTTCCCTTCAGTTCCTCTGTTACCCTAGGTCCTCTGGTCACTATTACATCTGGGAGATTGTTTGTGTCTTCCCTAGTGAAAACAGATCCAAAGTATCTGTTCAGCTCGTCTGTCATTTCTTTGTTCCTCATAATAATTTCACACGTTTCTGTCTTCAAGGGCCCAACTTTGGTCTTAACTAATTTTTTCCTCTTCGCATACCTAAAGAAGCTTTTGCTATCCTCCTTTATATTCTTGGCTAGCTTACCTTCGTACCTCATCTTTCCCCCCGTATTGCCTTTTTAGTTATCCTCTGTTGCTCCTTAAAAGTCTCCCAATCCTCTGGCTTCCCACTCATCCTTGCTATGTTATACTTCCTCTCCTTTATTTTTATACTGTCCTTGACTTCCCTTGTCATCCATGGTCGTCCCTTACTCCCCTTAGAATCTTTCTTCCTCTTTGGAATGAACTGATCCTGCACCTTCTCTATGATTCCCAGAAATACCTGCCATTGTTGTTCCACTTTCATCCCTGCTAGGGTATCTTTCCAGTCAACTTTGGCCAGCTCCTCCCTCATGGGTCCATAGTCCCCTTTGTTCAACTGTAATACTGACACTTCTGATCTTCCCTTCTCCCTCTCAAATTGTAGATTAAAACTTATCATATTACGGTCACTACCTCCTAATGGCTCTTTTACCTCGAGTTCCCTTATCAAATCTGGCTCATTACAAATCCAGAATTGCTTTCTCTCTGGTAGGCTCTAATACAAGCTGCTCTAAGAATCCATCTCTGAGGCATTCCACAAACTCCCTTTCTTGGGGTCCAGTACCAACCTGATTTTTCCAGTCTACCTGCATGTTGAAATCCCCCATAACAACCGTAGAATTACCTTTGCGACATGCCAATTTTACCTCTTGATTTAACTTGCACCCTATATCCAGGCTGCTGTTTGGGGGTCTGTAGATAACTCCCATCAGGGTCTTTTTGCCCTTACAGTTTCTCAGTTCTATCCATACTGACTCTACATCTCCTGATTCTATGTCCCCCCTCGCAAGTGACTGAATTTCATTCCTCACCAACAGAGCCATCCCACCCCCTCTGTCTGTCCTTCGATAGGATGTATTTCCCTGAATGTTCATTTCCCAGCCCTGGTCCTCTCGCAGCCATGTCTCTGTTATTCCCACATCATACTTGCCAATTTCCAACTGAGCCTCAAGCTCATCCACTTTATTTCTTATACTCTGTGCATTCATATATAATACTTTTAATCCTTTTAAAGTAATACTTTTACTCACCTCACCTTTCACATCGATTCCTATTGCACTTGGCCATACTCTCCGATCCCTTCCTGAGATTTCTGCCCCTTTAATTCTGTTGTCTTTCTTAACTTTTCTTATTCTCTCTTTCCCTTTAACTCCATTCTTATATTTCCAGTTCATCCCCTCCCCCCCCCACTACTTAGTTTAAACACACCTGTGTAGCAGTGGCAAACCTGCCTGTCAGAACGCTGGTCCCCCGTCTGTTAAGGTGCAACCCCTCCCTTCTGTACAATTCATCCTTTCCCCAAAACATATCCCAGTGGTCCAAGAATCTAAATCCTTGCTCTCCGCACCAGCTCCTCAGCCACATATTCAGATCCCCTATCTCCCTGTTCCTGTCCTCTCCAGCACAAGGAACTGGAAGCAGCCCGGAGATAACCACCCTGGAGGTCCTGCTTTTCAGCCTTCTTCCGAGTTCTCTGAAGTCACGCTGCAAAATGTCTCTTATCTTCATCCCGACGTCACTTGTGCCAACATGCACCACCACTTCCAGCTGATCACCTTCTCCCTTGAGGATGCCCAGCAATCAGTTCATGATGTCCTGGATCCTAGCACCAGGAAAGCAACACACCATCCTTAAATCCCACCTGTTGCCACAGAAACCCCTATCTGTACCTCTCACTGTGGAGTTCCCTACCACCGCGGCTCTGCCTGATGTCTCTCTCCTCGGCTTTGTCTCAGCGCCAATTTTTGACTCGCAGACCCGTCCGCCTCTCAGACTGGCACTGTCTTCTGTCCCGACAGCTTCCAAGAGGGTGAACCTGTTTTCAAGAGGCACATCCCTAGGGGTCTCCTGTACTCCAAGCATCCATCCCTTCCTCATCGTCACCCCCCTTCTCTCTTCCAGTATCTTCGGTGTAACGATCTTGCTGCAGGTCCTGTCCAGAAAAATCTCTGTTTCCTGGATGAACCTGAGGTCATCCAGTTGCCTCTCCAGTGCCTCAACATGGTCCTTCAGGAGCTGAACCTTGTCACACTTTCCACATTTGTAGCAGCCAGCAGCACCATCAACATCCCTGACCTCCCACATCATGCAAGCAGCACACTGAATCAGTTGACCTGTCATTTCTTCACCACTTCTCACCCTCTCCAACTGTGGCGTAGTCTCCTCCCTCAGCCTCCTTGCCGAAGACTCTTGAGACAAAGACTCACACTTTTTTCACAAGGCACTTCCCTCGACAAGGCCGCTCCCCTACCTTGATTATATTGGCTGATATTTTGACTAATTCATTTCAATTGTCGCACTTCGGCCGACCTCGAACGTTTGTGCTGCTGGTTGGTCCCGACCGGTTTTTAAATCAACCGCTCCTTCTCAGCCAATCCCCTCATTCACCGCTTCACTTGTCACACCTCAGCCGACCTCGAACGTTATCAATGGCTGTCCTCCAATCCCAATGATTTAGAAGCACTAACACCCAACCATCTGTTGCTTCTGGAGACTTCACCATCCTTACCACCAGGAGAGTTCCATAAAGAAGACATTTGTGCTCTTTGTAGATGAAAGCAGATCCAATACATGTCAAACTTGTTTTAGAAACGGTGGGTCAAGGAATTATCACAGTTACAGGATGTCAGAAATTATCAGGTATAAAATGCAATTTCCTTCCCGGAGACATTGTGCTTATAGCTGATGGCTCAGCACCCCGAAACTCATGGATTGCGGGAAGAGTCATTCACGTCTTTCCAGACAGAAGAGGATTTGTGCGGTAGGTGTGCATCAAGACCAAGAACATTTGTCTTCTACAGGAGGCAGAGGTTTGAGGAGCTACAGTTCCAGAAGCTTCATGAGTTTGACTTGGCTTACTGACTTGGCAGAGAGTGGCGGTAAATATCATTCTGTATTGGGCTAAGTGTTGGTAACTTCTGACGTTACATGACTTGACCAGAGGAAGAAAAAAGAAAGAAGATATTTGCATAAATGTTAGGATGTTTATCCTTGAAGATTTCATGTCTCCTGTTTTTAGTAGTTGTAATTATTATAGTGTAATAATTAAGGGAGCTGAGATGTAGGAGCTACGATTCTATTTTCTGTCTGTCTGTGCTGTATTTTGTGCTGCGTGTTTGTTATGGATTACAGTAATTTGTCAGGTGGGTTGGGATGTGGCAGAAGCAAATGAGTATCATTACATATTCACGTTTTGTCTTAGTTTGAAAGGGAGTGAGCAGGAGGTGAGGTTTTTTGTTGACTGCTTATTTACAACCTTCGCTTAATTATGCTAATTTGAATGATAATTACTCATATTTTGCCACATCACTAATTTAGTTTCATGAGCTTTTTATCACCATAAGATTGTTCATTGTGGCTGATTTCATAAAAGGGGATTGAACAATGCAAACACGAGGAAATCTGCAGATGCTGGAAATTCAAGCAACACACACAAAATGCTGGTGGAATGCAGCAGGCCAGACAACATCTATAGGAAGAAGTACAGTCGACATTTCAGGCCGAAACCCTTCGTCAGGACTAACTGAAAGAAGAGATAGCAAGAGATTTGAAAGTGGGAGGAGGAGGGGGAGATCTGAAATGATAGGAGAAGATAGGAGGGGAAGGGATGAAGCTAAGAGCTGGAAAGTTGATTGGCAAAAGGGATACAAGGCTGGAGAAGGGGGAGGATCATGGGATGGGACGCTTAGGGAGAAAGAAAGGGGGAGGGGAGCACCAGAGGAAGATGAAGAGCAGGCAAGGAGTTATTGTGAGAGGTCCCTCCCCTCCCCTTCCCACTTTCAAATCTCTTGCTATCTCTTCTTTCAGTTAGTCCTGATGAAGGGTCTTGGCCTGAAACATCGACTGTACCTCTTCCTGTAGATGCTGCCTGGCTTGCTGCATTCACCAGCAATTTTGATGTGTGTTGCTCAGAGGATTGAACATATTTTTTTCAACTAGGGACTCAGTTATTTGGAAGTGCGTCATTCAGTGTCAACTCCTGTACTCAATGTCTCAGCAGTTTTGGTTTGTTTTCAAGTAACTGCTACAGATTATTAAGTCAGGGAAATCATGCTGAAATTTTATAAACCATCGGTTTGGCCTCAGCTAGATAATATATTCAGTTGTTGTCATCTTATTTTAGGAAGGGTATGGCGATGGTACAAAAATTATTTTCAGATATATTTCCTGGCTGAGGGACTACAATTACAAGAATAGATCTTAGAGGCTGAGGCTAACTTTTTTGGAGAAGTCTGATGGGAGATCTGACAGAATTGTAAAGAATAGCGAAGTGTCTGGTCACAATGGATAATGTTCCTATATAAAACATTTTGACTCTGGGGAAACAGTGCTTCCATTTGACCACTCTATCTATGCCTTGCATAATCTTATGAACTTCAACCACTCTACTGCTCTAGAGAAAACAACCCAAGTTTGTCCATCCTCTCTTCATTTGCGTGCCTTATACTGTAACCTAGGCAGCATCCTGTAACCTCTTCTGCAACCTCTCGAAAGCCTCCACATCCTTCCTATAATGGGGTGATCAGAACTGAATGCAAGATTGCAGATGTGTCCTAATCAGAGCTTCAACATAACTTCCTGAGTCCTGAGCTCAATGCTTTGACTAACAAAGGCAAGAATGCCATATCCCATCTTTATCACCCTATCAATTTGTACAACAAACGGGAAGAGAATTAATAGCACCATGAGGAAAAAAAAGCTTTTTATGCAGCATGTGTTCAGAATCTGGAATGCATTTCACCCAGATGTGATGGAGACAGATTTAGCTGGGAACTAGACTAAAATATAGTATTATGAGGACAAATTCAGAACTTATAGAGAAGAGACAAAGATTTAAATTATTGCAGAGAGCTAGCACAGATGTATCCTGCCAAATATCCTGTGTTGTATCAATGATTTTATGAATTGCGCAATTACATATCTGTAAATAATTAACTATTGACATAATTTTATTCATGCAAATAGTTCATAGCTTGATTTTGGAGAACCAGTCAGTAGAAATGAAGGTTGAGGTAACTTAATGGTAGTTTAATGTGCGTTGTTGTACAAGTCACCATCTCAGGTTGGGAATTGACTTCTTTCAGTAAAGAATCTTTTGATGATAACCGTACCTTTGTTATATTCCTAATTAAGTACTAGCAGCCCCAACTAGTGCATGAGCTCTGCGAGAACCAGCAGGCACAGGCCAATTCTACGGGTCAACACTGCTGCCTACAAGGTTCATACTGGCACTATGATTACAGAGTCTTTTAGAGAGTTGATACAGGCATAACAAGCTGTAAGGATGCCCCAGTCTCTTTTCCAGATTTTCTATTTTTTGTGTCTGTACAACTACATATCAATTAAAATATGTGGAAGATGAGGTTAACTGGTGCATTCACATTGCAGGGAGAGAGAGAGGGCAAATCAATGTTCATGTGTAGACAACAGATCAGCGTGCACAGGTATGTTATCAGTTCATACATAGTGCTATGGGGAGTCATTGCTTTTAAAGAAATAGATCCATACATTACACTTCCTCCCCCTTTAGATTAATGTAACATAAATCTGTGTATGTAACAAAACATTCAATTCCCCTACAACAATCCATATTTAAATAAACATGCTTTCATGGTAACAGTCCACAACTAACTTCACTATGCTAAAGATTCAGTCTTCTGGGTGGCACTCTCTTTCTTTCAGGGTCTTTGGACTTTTGGAGTGGCATCAGTGTCTTGGCAAGGTCAACTTTCTCTGTTGCAGGTGTCACATTGCTGTCAGTGACATGATCATCACTGAGAAGTAAGTCCAGTGGTTGTAATGTGTTCGTCGTGTTGGATGCATTGGACTCAGATGTGTTTTTCGGCTGAACATGATCTGGCCCACAAGACATCTCCATGTCTGATCTCCAACATCCACTGTGTGCGTCAGTGGTCCAGTTCTTGTAGCTATCCTACAAGAACTGGACCACTTTTCTTCTTGGTAATCATGCACCAGGACTTGTGTCCAACCTCGAAGCTCCTTGCTGCTTCACTTGGCAACTGATTGAACTGTTTATTCTGTACTTCCCTCTGTAGATCTAGTTTCAGGAGGTCAATGCGAGATCTCAGATTCCTGCTCATGAACAGCTTTGCAGGTGTTTGATTTGTCGCCACATGAACATGAACACAGTGCCAATACACGAAAAGGAAGTTGTCCACTTTGCGCTGCAGAGAAATGTGCTCCTTGCCCATCGCTTTAATGGACTTCTTGAAGGTTTGGATAAACTCTTCAGCCAACCCATTTGTTACTGGGAGGTGAGGAGCCATCTTGAAATGTCTGATGCCATTTTTCTTCATGAATAGTCTAAACTCTTCTGATGTATGTTGTAGTCTGCTGTCACGCACATTTTGTTCAGGTAAGCCATTTCTGGCAAAGATAATCTTCAGAGCAGAAACAGTCTTTTTCTGAGGTGGTTGACTTCATTGGTATGACCTCAGGCCATGGTGAAGACAGTCCCTCCCACGGGTGTAATGGTGCCTGTGGGGGTCCATTTTGAACTTAGTGGCATCCTGAACAGCTTTTGGTCATGTTTTCAATCTTATCTATTCTTGGCCACCACGCGTGGACTGGGTGAGATTCTTTATCTGGACTGTGACCTTACGAAGGCATTCAACCTTGTGAGCAGAGACGGCCTGTTCAAAATCCTCGCCAGGATTGGTTGTCCCCCAAGGCTCCTCAGGATAGTTCAGTCATTCCACACAGACATGAAGGGCATCGTTCAATTCGATGGCTCTTCTTCGGAGGCCTTCAACATCGGCAACGGTGTGAAGCAGTGCTGTGTGCTTGCCCCGACCCTGTTTGGCATCTTCTTTGCAGTCATGCTGATGCACGCCTTTGGAACATCAACTGATGGTGTCTACCTCCACACCAGATCGGACGGGAGGCTGTTCACTCTGTCCCGGCTGAGGGCAAAAACCAAGGTTCGTGAAGTACTCATCAGGGACATGTTGTTTGCAGACGATGCGGCACTGACAACACACTCTGAAGAGCAACTGTAACGCCTCATGGACAGCTTCTCAAGAGCCTGCCAAGACTTCAGCTTGACCATCAGCCTGAAGAAAACCAACGTGCTGGGCCAAGGCGTTGAGCACCCCCCTGCCATTACCATCAACAACTATGAGCTGGAGATAGTTCACGAGTTTACATACCTTGGCTCCACCATCACGGACAGCCTCTCCCTAGACCCCGAGATCAACAGACAGATCGGATGAGCAGCCTCAACATTCGCCAGACTGACAAAGAGAGTCTGGGAGAACAGCAAATTGACGACGCACTCCAAAGTTGCAGTCTACAGGGCCTGTGTCCTCAGCACACTGCTTTACGGCAGCGAGACCTGGAGTCGCTACTACAGACAAGAGCAGCGTCTCAACACCTTCCACCTTCGCAACCTGAGACGCATCCTGGACATCGCGTGGACTGACCGAGTCACCAACAATGAGGTCCTGGCCTGCGCCCAGATACCCAGCCTCTTCACCCTGCTCCAGCAGCACCGTCTCCGCTGGCTGGGCCATATACACCACATGTCAGATGGGAGGATCCCGAAAGACCTGCTGTACGGGGAACTGGCCTCCGGCAAGAGAGCACAAGGGCGGCCCCATCTTCGTTTCAAAGATGTTTGCAAGAGAGACATGAAGTCACTGAAAATGATCGTCAAGAGGTGGGAGGACATCGCAAGCGATCGCTCTCACTGGAGGCTGGAACTACGCAGAGGTCTAAAAAGAGGAGAAGAGAAGCTGAGGTTTGCTGCTGAAGAAAAGCGCACTCGTCAGAAAAACAGCACCAAGACAACACTGGAGGACGGTGCCTTCAAGTGCAGTCACTGCAGCCGAGACTGTCACTCCCGTGTGGGAATCTGCAGCCACAACAGATGCTGCTCTAACGCAGACTGAAGCAAGACTTTCCAGGTGCAGATCCATGGTCTCGTGAGACTAACGGATGCCACCACCACCACCCAGGTATCCTTCATGCAGGTTCTCTAATACTCTGGCGTGCAGTTTAGAGGGAACCAAAACACAAAATCCACACATTAGTGTCCTTTGACATACAGACAATTGGTCTCATCTCGCTGAGAACTCTGGAAACATGGGATTACCATGAGCAGGCTATCCTTGCATGGTGATGTTATAGACTTTTGACAATGTCAAGTCATTCCTTCACAAACCAGAGAAAATCTGCAGATGCTGGAAATCCAAGCAATGCAAACAAAATGCTGGAGGAACTCAGCAGGCCAGGCAGCTTCTATGGAAAAGAGAATAGTTGACGTTTTGGGCATGATCTCCCAGTGGCCACCCATTTTAATTCCACTTCCCATTCCCATTCCAATATGTCTATCCATGGCCTCCGCTACTGTTGCAATTAGTCCACACTTAGGTTGGAGGAACAACACCTCACATTCTGTTTGGGTAGCCTCCAACCTGTTGGCATGAACATCAATTTTTCAAATTTCTGGTAATGATCACGCTTACCATTCCCCATCCCCTTTAACCTAGCTCACTTTATCTCCTTGCATGCCTATCATCTCCCTCTGGTGCTCTTTCCCCCTTTTCTTTCTTCCATGACCTTCTGTCCTCTCTTATTAGATGCCCCCTTCTGCAGCTCTGTATCTCTTTCACCAATCAATTTCCCAACTCTTTACTTCACCTCTCCTCCTCCCGGTTTCACCTATCACCTTGTGTTTCTCCCTCCCCTCCCCCCACTGTTTAACTCTACTCCTTGTCTTGTTTTCTCAGGTCCTGCTGAAGTCAACAGTACTCTTTTCCATAGATGCTGCCTGGCCTTCTGAGTTCCTCCAGCATTTTGTGTGTGTAACCCAGGTCTTTCCTTGTTTCTCTTTGTATTTCAGAATATTTTACCAGCAACTGGTCCACTAATGCTGTGACTTCTGCTGGGTCACAGAATGAAGACTTTTCTTCTTCAGTTGCCAACAGTGGAAGACATGACAAGCCGTCAGTGATGATGTGTTGTTTGCTACCCTTGAACTCTAGGCCATAAGAGTGGGCTCCTAGGAAAGGTGGCCAACATTGTAACTGGGTAGCAGACGTCACTGGAATTCCCTTCCTGGGATTGAAAATAGATACAAGAGTCTGCTGATCCATCGCTAGCATACACTTCTGGCCGCAGAGGTAGTGGCGCAATTTCTTTATTCCCCATGAGGGCCTCTCAGTTGATTTGTGCACAGTTGTGTTCTGAGCTCGTCAGTGATCTTGGAGAAAATGCAATCGGACGTTCAGATCCATCTTTCATAGTGTGTGACAAAACCACCCCAATGCCATAAGAGGACGCATCACACAGCAGACTGATGCGCAGAGATGGGTCATAGTGGGTGAACAGTTCATCTGATGTTATTAGTTTCATTGTTTCCTTGAATGCTCTCTCACGTCTTTCTGACCATTCCCACTTTGCTCCTCTCTGTAACTGTGGGTTCAGTGGGTGCATCCCTGTAGCAATGTTTGGGAGAAACCGGTAGTAATAATTTACCAGGCCCAAGTATGACCCAAGTTGTGACATATTTTCCGGTTTGGGTGCCTGCAGTACTGCTTCAATCTTTTCTTGTAACTTATGTAAGTCATGCTTGTCAATGACATGTCCACAATACAAGATTTCATTCTTGAAAACTCACATTTCTCTCTCTTTACGCACAGACCATACTCAATCAGCTTGGAAAGCACCTTACCAGGGTTCTGGAGATGCTTGTCACCATTCTTGCCAGTCACGATGTTGACATCATTGTGTTCCTGGGATATCTTGGAGCACTTGGTCCATTGCTCTTTGCCAAATTGCTGGAGCTGATGCAACACCAAAGACGAGGTGATTATACTGGAACAGTCCCTTGTGAGTGTAGATTGTGAGGAACTTCCTGCCTGACTCCTCAATATCCATATGCAGATAGGCTTGTTATAAGTCAATCTTTGAAAACCTCTCCCCACCTGTCAAAGGCACAAAAGTGTCTTCTATTCGTGGCAGGGGATACTGCACAATACGCAGCACAGGGTTGATGTTCCCATTGAAATCCCCGCATATGTGAACAACTCCAGCCTTCCCTTTCTTGATCACTGGGACAATGGGTGTGGCCCAATTGCTCCACTCAACCTCGGAGAGAATACCAGACACCTCTAAGCTCTGTTTTACAGTATCCACTTTAGGGCGTAGTGCGTAAGGTACTGGACATGCTTTATGGAATCTTAGTGTTGCTGCTTCATTCAGTTCAATTCTGGCCTTCACGCCTTTGAGTTTACCAATCCCCTTCTCAAACACCTTCATCAGCATTAAGCATCTGTGCCAGTCTCCTGTTAGTGCTACCATTTGGGCTGCCATTGCCTGTTGCCAACACGTAAAGAGCTTTAAATGTGTGCCAATCTAGTTGGACTTTTCTCAACCATTCACGTCTGAAAAGTGCTGGCCCTCCACTTTTCAATATATAAAGCTCTGACTGCTGTGTTTGGCCTCTGTATAGCACATTCACTTTTGGTTTGCCTTCAGAAGACACTTTATTGTGTGTATAGGTCTTTAGTATCCATGAGTTTTATTCCAATGGTAGCATAGAAAACAGTCTGTTCTAGTCAGACTCTGAAATTATTGATAAAGCTGAAGCTGTATTCAGCTCATTTTCAGTTTTACACCAGACACATCTATTGTGATCCATATGTTTTTGTGATCTGCTTCAGTAATGCTGTGCATTTCTAGGCATGAGAGCTCACCTTTGTCAGATGTGTGGTCTGATTCAGTTGCATATTGAGTCACTTTATACGTTTGATTTTGTGTTTAACACTTTGCACTCTCTGTGGTTTTTCCTCTTTGGTTGTGCTTTTTGTCTGACTTGCACACTCTCTTTGTGTGACCTTGTCTGTAAAACTTCCTGCAAACTTCTTCTTTGGACCAACTGTCATTTGCATCATGGAAGGATTTGATACATTGGTAACATTTTTGGCTTTTTGCACCAATCAGGGACATTTTGTGAATTTCATATTCTAATCTCCTTTTCTGTAGTCCTGCTGCATCCTTTGCTGCAGTCTCTAACAATACTGCAATGCTCAATGCCCGTTCTAAGGTTAGGTCTCTTTCTGCCTGTAGCCTCTTTTGAGTGCTTTGACTATGCATGCCACATACAAACTTGTCTCCTAATGCATCAAAAATCCATCTCTAAAGTCACAGTTTTGGGAAAGTTTGCACAGTTCTGCAATGTATTCAAAAACATTTCATCATTGGACTGGTTCCTTTTGTAAAAATCTAAAATTCTCAGCTATTACCATTGATATAGGGCTCAAGTGATTTTGTAAAACTTCGTCAAATGTCCTGCTTACTGACTTTTCAGAAGTTACTAAGTTGCATAAAAGCCTGAATGCTTCAGCACCTGTTAAGCTAAGAAGCGAGGCGGCTTTCTTTTCGTCATTCTTGTTGTTCATGTTACAACACAATTCAACCCTCTCTATGTATGATTCGCAGTCTCATTAACATAATCAAATTCATCAACTTTCCCAACTAAGGCCATTGTCATGTTATTTTTACTTTAACTTTGCTAGTTGGGTGTCTTTCACTATGTACTGTGCGGTTACTCACTTGTCCCTTTGTTATGATCCGTGACTGCCTTCTCTGTACTATTTAACTCTTTCTTCACACTGTCTCTTTCTCCGAATGTTCTTGTCCCGTAACTGTCATTGCTATTGGTGATATTCACTAACATTCAGTTTCGTACCTGTTTCCACTTTGTTGTGTCTGTACAACTACATATCAATTTAAACAAAGCACGCATGCGGGAGATGGGGTTAACTGGTGTATTCACATTGCAGGGAGAGAGAGAGAGAGGGCAAATCAATGTGCATGCGTAGACAACAGATCAATGTGCATAGGTAAGTTATCAGCCCATACATAGTGCGAAGGGGTATCATCGCTTGAAAAGAAATTGATCCATACATTACAGTAATGGACAGGCATGTGTGCATGAATTTTAAATACATTGGTTACTGAGGGTGGGCAGAGAGGAAGAGTGTCCAGATTCCTTATTTAAGGGTGTAGGAAATATTTTCCCTGTGAGAAGAAGGTGCTGTCAGCTAGCTTTTCAAAAAAATAACCCTTAGTTTTCTCCCGATGGCTATGGATCTAGAGATGTGACTCATGGAGCAATGAAGCTGAGACACAAGTTTCGGTTGACACTCTTCTCTTAGACCGGGGTGATTCCCAGCCATTTTTATGCCCTGGTCCCCTACCATTAACTGAGGGGTCTGTTAACTTCAGGTTGGGAACCCCTGATCTTGACTGAAGGATAGAAGGGAGATTGCCAGGAGAAGGAGGGGACAGGATGCACAAAGGACAGGAAAGTGACAGGTGGATCTAGGTGAGGAGTGCTGATGAACAAATGGAGAAGCGAATAGTGGAAATAGTAACAGAGACTGGGAGGTGGAGGCAACAAAGGACTGCAGATAATGGAATATGATCAGAAAGGAAAATGGGGCATGGAAGCAAATAAGGCAGGTGTGGATAGGGTAATAGGAACAGTAGTGGGACAGAAGATAGTGTGGCTTGAGTAGTGGACTGACGGGGGAGTGGGGTAGGGCTCACTGGGTAGATCAGAAGGAGGGATAAGAGGAACAGAGGGGGATAAAAGTAGCTGAAATTAGAGAACTCAGTGCTCGTGCTATCAGGTTGCAGAGTACCCAGGTAGAATATAAGGAATACAGGATATGTCATTTCATTTCCCCATCCTATTTCCAAACCAACATTTTAACTGCCCTCTCAACTCCCACACTGACCTATCTGTCATTGGCCTCCCTTACTGACAGCATGAGGCTCAATGTAAGCTCAAGGAGTGGCTCCTCATATTGGGAATAAGTTTTTTATTGTCATGGTTATTGAGGTACAGAGAAAAACTTTGTTTGCATGATATCCATATGGACCATTTCAAAACTTCAGTTTGTTAAAGCAGTTGCAAAGGGAAAAAGCAATAACAGGATGCAGAATATAGAGTTACGCGGTTGCAGGGAAAGTGCAGTGCAGATAGATAATAAGGTGCAGGGGCCACAATGTGAGATCAAGAAGTCACCCTTATCATACAAGTGGTCTGTTCAAGAGTCTTATAACACAGGGAAGAAGCTGTCCTTGAGCCTTGAGATGGTTTTTTCAAGCTTTAGCCTCTGCCTGATGGAAGGGGGAGAAGAGAAAATGACTGGGATGGGAGTGGTGTTTGATAATGGGGCTATTTTCCTAAGGCAGCAGGAAGTGTGAGCAGAATCCAGCAGGGGAGATTGGTTTCCCTGGTGAATTGAGCCATGTCCACAAGTCTTTGTAATTCCTTGTGGTCTTGGTTAGACGGTTGCCATACCAAGCTGTGATGACTCCAGCTAGAATGCTGCATGTCGTCTACAACCCAGCATCATGAATATTAAATTCTTTAACTTCGAGATATCTAGTCCCCTTCTCTCCATTTTCTTTCTCCTTCTGATCGACCCACTTCCTTCCACACCAACCCAACCTCTCCCCCAGCCCCAATCACTAAACTTCTTTTCCCTCCTCTACTGACGCTACATGCCTATTGCCCACATACTCTTCCTTCTATGTCCCCTCCCTCCTCTCCTCCCATATTTAGTTCCAAGCTCCCGTTCCAATCGTATTCAACTCTCTGCAGCCCTTTGAACCAAAATGGCAACCGTCTATTTTCCTTCACAGATGCTGCCTGACCTATTGAGCTCCTCCAGCATTATATGCTCAACATTAAATTTTTTTACAACATTAAGTAATAAACTTTTAATCATTATTTTTCTGGTTATTTTATATCAGTATGGAAATCAGCTTAATTATAGAAAATAGTTTTTAGACCAGAAAATGAAATTCCAACCAAAGCAATTGCTGCTCATGACTTAAATAAATAATTGAATGAATAATTGATTTAAAAAAACTGATTGCAGGAATGCTCTCAAATGCCGTGGCAGAATGATGGGACAGAAGCAATGTTGCAGTTGATGAAAACATCTGCAAACATCCCGAAATGTGCGGTACTGCTCCACCTGTTGGAAAACAATCTGCATACTACTTGTACTGTGGGTCATAAACCTCTAGGTGGCGAACGCTGATGAAACCTGTTGCACTTCCCATACAATTAATCACATCAACCCGCTAAGTCAAAGTTCTTTGCAGAATTACTCTTGTTCCAGTGTTGCTGACATAATTGTAAAATAGTCTTCTAAAAAGGAAATAGGGAGAAGCAAACTATGGCCTGTTTGAAATAAATTATTCTTTGGTATGCAATGATGTGTAACTGAAAATGGTAAGTATTTTGGATATTCAAAAAGAAGCTGAAACACATTTTCCTCTGGGTTTTATTAAGGCCCATTAATGAAAATCTCTTCCATTAGTTTCAGCAGTGAACATTAAGTACAGGCTAATATTTTTGCAAATTCTACGTGGAAAAAGCACAATTACATATGTGTATTCTACCTTGAGACCTCAGAATTTTTCAAGCTTTCAACTAGAAATTTGCACAGGGCCATAAAAACTTAAATGTTCGTTCTTAACTAATTTAAGTCAATGGAATTACTTTATTTAATGACTGACACCTCATACTAAGTTTTGGATTTCTTAATTTTTATTAGTTAATACCTTGATGTTCTTTCTTCCTCAGTGAAGCCTCTGATAAAAATGATAGTTTGGGAAACAACTGAAAAAGCAGGTCAGTAAATAATGGAACTAGATACTACGAAGTCTACAATTCGTATTTATCCCTATAAAGCAATAATACATGGGAAACATAGTTAAAGATAATATTTGAGGAAAAAATAAGGCTTATCATTTTATTTTAGAAATTTGAGGACAAGTAAAATTACATAATTCAAGGCATTGAAAAGGAAATGAAGAATAAAATTTCAGAGATAGTTTGTAAGAAACATTAAAAAGAGATTGTATACAATTCCCTATAATAAATAAATAAACATAATATAATATAATATATTAGTAACATTTAACAAAAGAGATTCTGGTGAAGCTAGGAATCCAAAGCAACACACACAAAATACTGGATGAACTCAGAAGGTCAGGCAGCATCTATGAAAATGAACAGTCGACATTTTGGGCCCATACTGTTTATTCCGCTCCATAGATGCTGTCTGACCTGCTGAGTTCCTACAGCATTTTGTGCGTGTTGCTTTAGCAATATTTAATGTGGATCCTTTACAGACTGAGAGCCAAGAAATTCCATTGGGGAATAAGGAAATGGCAGAGAAGCTAAATAAATATCTTGCTTATTTACTTACATGTATTTATTGAGATACAGTGCCCAATAGCCACACCCCCCTGGCCCTTCAAGATGCCCTGCAATCCCCCAATTTAATCTTTGCCTAATCATAGGACAATTTACAATCACCAATTAAACTACCAACTGGTACTGATACAAAACCAGTACATCTTTGTGGGAGGAAACCAGAGCACTCAGAGGAAATCCATGTGGTCATGGGGAAAACATTCAAACAGGCAACAGTGAGAATTGAACCCGGGTTGCTGGTACTGTAAAATGTTGTGCTGATCACTACACTACTGTGCCTCCTCACGGTATGAGGAAGATGCTGAATTTAAGTGAATGGGAGAAGCCATGGCAACTGAAAAACAAGGTGGACAAAATTGAACACCAAAAAAAAAATTGGGAGTCTGACATAAAAATGCTAAAATCTTTCAGAAGTTCATCCAGCATATATGGAAAAAGAAACAAAGTTACTATGTCAGGTTGGAAATTCATAGTCTGAACCTAGAAAAATTAGGTCATCCATTTCAGATTTGTTAAAAAATCCACCGTCATTTTTAAGTAATCGGAGACTGAATGCTGTTGCTTTTCAGAGGTATTTGAATGTCCTTGCATGCAAATCACTGATACTAACATGGAAGTTAAGCAAGCAATTAGGAAAGTAATGCCATAAGTATCAAATGATTTAAGTCCAAGAGCTGAGAAGTCTTGCTCCAACTATAGAGGGGAAATATTGCATGTTGAATTTGACTGCAGTTCTCTTTGCACTAGTCAGGGAAGAATAGAGGAGTGTAGCCAATGTTCACCAGATTGATTCCTGGGATGGTAGGTTTGTCATATGAAGAGAGTTTATACATGCAGAGTCAATATTCATTGGAGTTTAAATGTATAAAATTCTTTTGAGGCTTGACGGAGGTAAAACAGCAATGATATTTCTCTTGGATAGGCTTTCTAAAACCATGGGTTATATTCTGAAAATAAATGGTCAGCATAGTGTGTAGTGAATCCTTGGAGCTTCTCTCCCTAAGTATATTCAAGACAGTGATCTATAGGCTTTTGGATATAAGGTAAACCAAAGAATGTGGGGTCAGTAGATAAATTGGTGCTGAGGTAAAGAATCATCCTTATTTAATGGTGATTAGGCTCGAGGGGATTTTATTTCTGTGTTCCTCTGTTCACAAGTAACTTCAACTCATTGACAAAACATATGGAATGCAGAACAACACACACAAAATGCTGGAGGAACTCAATGCTGGAATGCAGAGTCTTGCTTCTTAATGTTTGAAAGTCAGTGGAATTAAGTTCATCACCTGATTGGGAATGTTCATGCAGTGGTTACAACTGTGAAATGCACTTCGTGAGATGCTCTATTTGTTTGTCCATCTTGAAATAACCTGGTGTCCTTTCTTTTCAGAGCAGAAAGATGCTCCTTAAATAATTGATGGTTATTGCAATTTCCCCATGTACAGTTTTACATTAAAGTCCATTCCATACATCAATCATTCCTAATTTCAAGAAAATTTGTTACTTGTGCTGAGTTGGTTGGTAAGTACTTTGACCGTGTGTCCTGTTTGATTCTGGCTTAGCTTTTGTTCTGGATCTAATATTCTGTACTGTTTACAAGTGTCCATATCTCTAAAGCCACCCTATTCCAGCTTTTCTTCATAACTCAGTCCTCTGACACTGTACCACAGGTGATGTGGTTTCTATATTAATGGATACTCAACATGCTGGCCTCAGATAACAACAGGATCACTCAATAACTAAACAAAAACTGGGTGTGGATGGTGAGCCTGTCAGTGTGTTTCTGTTAATATAGGTTGGTTTTAACTCAAGTTCTATTTTATGAAATTTCTTTTGTTGGATCATTTCTGGAAATTTACCTGCAGTTGTTGATTTTTACAGCCAAAATTTTGTCATCAACTGGACTTGGCTTTGTAGATTAAAGAATCAATTTAAAAACTTTTCAGCTATTCTACCTTCTGCACAAAATATGGTGCAGTAAATATACTGATTATTTTAAGGATATATCTCTAACGTTGAAATTATATTACGAGAACAATTAATAGAACTATTTCCCACCAGTATATTCATTTCATTACTATATTCTCAGGGTTAATGGCAAAGGAAATTTATTCATCAAAAATTTGAGCATCTATACTTGCGAAACTGAAGCAGAGTGAAACTGGTGTGGCTGTTTACATGTTCTGTTTTAATGAGGTTTGAATGTGCAATTCTTGCACTGAAGGAACCAGGGAAAGTAAACAGGAAGAGATTTATTGAAATATAATGCAGTTCATCTTCCAATTTCACTCCATTTACAAAAAATGAAGGAAACATCTCACATGGTCAATTGAAAAATAAGGGCCAAAGTACAAATAAATAAATAACCACAAGATCTTCAGAGAAAATGCTATTGTCCAAATAGTTTAAATGGTCATGTGGAAAACACAGCGTTCAGTTTTTGGGTCCCTGTGTTTTTTTTAAGTAAACATACAAAATGTTGGAGGAACTCAGCAGGTCAGGCAGCATCATTGGAAAGGGAAAAACAGTTGACATTTTGGGCTGAGACCCTTCATCAGGACTGGAAAGGAAGGAGGAAGAACCTCAAATAAGAAAGTGGGGAGAGGGGGTAGAGTACAAGTTAGAAGGTGATAGGTGAAGCCAAGTGAGGGGAAGGCAGGTGGGGGGGGGTGTAAAGTGGGAAGCTGGGAGGTAATAGGTAGAAAAGATGAAAGGCTGAAGAAGAAAAGATCAGATAGGAGAGGAGAGAGGGTGACGGGAGAAAGGGAAGGAGGAGGGGCACCATGGGGAGGTGATAGGCTGGTGAGGAGAAGAGAAGGAGTAAGCAGGAGCCAGAATAAGGAATAGAAGAAGAAGGAAGAGGGAGGAGGGAAAATTACTGGAAGTTAGAGAAATCGATGTTCATGCCACCAGGTTGGAGGCTACTCAGATGGAATATAAAGTGCTACTCCTTCAGTCTGAGAGTAGCTTCAACATGGTAGCAGAAGAGGCCATGAACAGTCGTATCAGAATGGAAACCTAGGCAGAATCCTTTGGCAGCCCAAGATATTGAAGCATTCCATTGGTTGACCTAGTGATCTCAGCTCTCCATCAAAGCAACACAACAGCTACCGACGCCATAGTCACATATACTTTGTGTAGGCTGCATGAGGAGGCACAGGGAGGTGCTTTG
Organism: Mobula hypostoma; assembly: GCF_963921235.1. Lineage (NCBI taxonomy): Eukaryota > Metazoa > Chordata > Chondrichthyes > Myliobatiformes > Myliobatidae > Mobula > Mobula hypostoma. The sequence continues at coordinate 192,895,678 of NC_086098.1, forward strand.
ACAGAAGGGTTGTGTAAATATTCTATAGGGAAAATGTCTCCATTGCCAGGAAACAACTTAATCATTAAACATAAAGCTGAGTCTTACTGGATTATCAAGTAATAACTGAGCTTCCATGAATATTTCTTTTTAAGTTATTTATTGCGGCACAGAGGGAGGCCATTCAGCCCCTCAAGTTCCTAGCAGAGAGATCCGATTGGTCCTGTTCCTCCTTCACTTATTTCTAATGCAGCACTGAACTTATTCCTGTTCACAGGACCATCTTCTCTTTTCATTTGTTTTGCCACCCACCTACACTAAGATGTAATATATAGCATTCAATTAATCTACCAGCAAATCTTTGGGATGTGGGAGGAAATTGGATCACCTAATAGAAATCTTCTGTGGTCACAAAGAAAAAATGCACCCTCCACACCGACAGCGCTCAGGGCCGGGATTGAACTTGGGTCCCTGGATCTGTGTGTAGTGCTGCCAGATCTATGCAAAATAGTGCTGTGAGATCGTACACAATCACCAGAAAGGGAAGACAGGACCTTAGATCAATGATACTTTGGAAGTATGGCACTGCCACCGGGAGTGAATTTTCACTGTAACAGATGTAACAGTTTAAGACCCCTGAAACAAAGACCCGATAATCTGTCTTAATACTGTTGACTGAGGGTAATGTACACCAGAACACTGGACATAGATCTCATTTTAAAAAATAGTTTCGCAATATCTATTACATTCACAGGAAATAGTAGATGGGAGAATAATTTTTACAACTTATTTGAAAAGACGGCTACAGTAATATTCCAATAATCCAACACCCCTAGGACATTGGTGGTGCCATTCTAGGAGACTTTCCAGACTAAACACTATTCTATTTCTTTTTTAAAATGTTACACAGTAGTATAATAAATTCTGCAGTGGTCTGAAAGGGAGCAGGAAATGTGCAAGAACTCTGGATCCCGGCTTCAGCTGTAGACCTGCCTCTGTTCCTGACCCCTGGTGCTCTAGACACCAGCCACACAACTGGCTCAGGTGGTTCTTCAGACTCCTGGGTCAGGCTGCACAGCCCCTTGTGTAGTCTGGAGCCCTGGCTCCCATTCCTGACTGATGATCGGGCCAGATGCTGGGCCATCATGATTTCCAAACAATCAGAAGCTGGATTATTGTAGTGTTACTGTACTCCGCACAGTGAGACACCCCCTCAGTATGGTAATGGGCTGCCAGTCCAGATCTTTGTGATCGAGTCTCTGGAGTGGAATTCAGATCTTCGGAGTCATGCATCAGACTGAATATGCTAAAATCCACACCATAGCAGACACATAGAGGGAGAACAAATGGGCCATATTCAGGGTTGGCTGGCTGCATCATTTTCAGTGCTACAGGGAAAAGTGCAGAAGCCTCAGCCATTTGCAGTCAATACTCTTGACTTGCAGGAAGGGACCCAGGCTCACGCAGTCAAATTTGCTGACAATGCCAAGCCAAACTGAGAGTAAGTGATAACAAGGATGCAAAGACACAGAGGCTGTTTAAGTGACAGTAAAAGATAGGGAAATGTGAAGCCATTTATTTTGTGGAGAAAATAAACGCTTGCCCCTAAGTGTACTCTGGATGCCCAGTCACTGAGTAAATTGAGCATCCGAACAAGCTGCAGCCCTGCCTGGAATGGAAGCTGCATGCTGGCGGACAGGAAATTGCTACAACAGATAGTCAAAACTGCCCAACACATCACTGGCACCAGCTTACCCACCATCAGGAACAGGAATACAGTAAAAGGGCCTGTAACATCATGAAGGATCCCATACATTGCTTCTCCTACTCCTGTCAGAAGGAGGCAACACCGCATCCACACCAACAGACTCAAAAACAGTTACTTCCCTCAAGCATTAAGACCAGTTAACACCTTCACTCACTAACTCCAGCACTGCTTTATTACTACCTGTCAGTCACCTTATGTACAGCCTCATGTCACTTTATGGACATACTATTAATCTATGTATATATGAGCTATCTTATGTATTTATATTTATTGTGTTCTTTTTATATTATTATTGTGTTCCTAATGTTTTGCATTTTTTTGTGCTGCATTAGTTTCGAGTAACAATGATTTTGTTCCCCTTATACTTGCGTTCTGGAAATTACATTAAACGATCTTGAATCTTAAGTTTGAGATTTTTAGACCCAAGTGAAATTGAAAAAAATAAGGAATGGACAGAGAAATGAAGTTGAGTTAGGTGATGCCATATAATTGTTAAATGGCTGAGCAGTTTGATAGGTTGCATGACCCATACCTGTTCTATTTCTTACGTCTTAACAAAGTCATTGATAAACACAGATTCTTTCCCATGAAATTTATGGAGGGCTGTAAATGGGCAGTGAAAATAACGAAGGAACTGTTCAATTGTGCCCATTTTCCAAAGTCACCTTTTGTTAAAATTGTCCAAAAGGGGCATTCACTTTCTGACAATATTAATTACGGTAATTAAAAATCACTGATGTTATAAATGTGACAATGCTGTGTTTCCTTCTTTTGTTAGAGGCTGTCTCACGGTTAACTAAAGCATCAGATGCAAAGCTTGCTGAACACACCACCACTAGCGTCCTGTTCATAACGGATGCTGATGTTTAATATGCTTCTGAGATGGGACTGGGTCTGTCCCGTAAGATGGTGGTGCACTTGGACGCAGCTATCACTCCATGTCCAATAAAAGGTATATTTGTTCAACCTGTACATCTCTTTTATGATCAAAAGTCACTGCTGGATACTAAGAATATCAGTTACTGCAGGACTGTCCCATCAACAAGTTGCTCAATAGCGATGGAGCTGGACTTACAGCGTTCTGTTATTGTGTTGACGCCTGGACTTGTGGACTTGTGTACTGTTGTGCCGAGAAGGTGCTTGGGTTCATCTGTTGGTGGTGGCTGGTGAAGGAGGTGCCAGAGCTACTGTGTGCTGCTGTATTTCATACTGAGTTGGGAGCTGGACCCTCCCATCGGAGTAGCTCTCCAATGCTCACTGGCTGCTACCATTTGGTACTCGCTCAGTGCTGCCCTCCAGTGTTCATTCAGTTGAAGAACAAACTGGACCAGGATAACTCAGAGGCTTGGGCTATATTATTTTTTTCTCTTTTTGTGACTGCATGCTTTTCCAAAATAGTAACCATGTGTGCTATTTGTTCTATGTGCTATGTGCAGTTTGCTGCATACTGTTGGTAATATGTATTGCACGTTGGCCCTGGAGGAATGCTGTTTTGTGTGGCTATATTCATCTATGGTTGAATGATAATTAAACTTGAAACTTCTGAACCTCCTCTGCTAGCCACAAAACATGTTTGACCTATTGAGACATTACAAGTCATTACTGAAAAGTACATGTTACTGTTTTGAAATGTCTGAAATAAACATTTAAATAAACATGTAAACTCTTTTCTCACCGTTACCTGGAATTTTAAGGCAATAAAAAAAACTTCACCTCAATACACTTTGCACTTAACTCAAATTAAACCAATTAGAAGAAACAGTGACAATTCACTGTTCAGCAAAAAATTACACTTCACCTTTCAAATAGATCATTCTTTTACATTTCTTGCATCAAACCTGTGACAAGTGAAAGTTCATTTAAAATAGAACTAAAACGAACAATTTTAGAACAGATTTAGTAAAACAGAACTGTGCTTTGCATAGTATCAGTGAATTCAGAACTGTTTTCTTTAATTACTCATTCAAAACATGGCATCTATATAACTGAATCTCAACACTGTGTGTTGCACTGCCCATAAGCAGATCATTTTCTTGCTTATATATATATATATGTGTAAAATACACTCAATAGTCTCTTTACAGTAGATACAGGAGATACCTAATAAAGTGGGCACTGAATGTATAGTCTGGAAAAGTGTGTAAAGCCAATTACAAGAAGCTCTACTCTGAAGAGATGGATAGTAAGTTAGAGCCATTCACCTGCACATCACTTTTAATCAGAAATAGATCTTGCAACAACCAGTTGCATAGGCAAGATTCATTATTCTCTGTATCAGAGCCTGGCTATGATATCTTGGATAATTTGAAGATACCAAATGCTATGAATGGACCAAGTGATGATTCCATGACACTGTGTCTGCTCTCTTAACAACCTGCATTCATATAAAGCCACGATGTTGGTGCTGGAAATATGGCAACACTTGCCAGCTGCCCCGAGCACACTTTTGGACTTTGTTGGTCATTAATGCAAACAATACATTTCACTGTAAGTTTCTATGTTTCAATGTACATCTGATAAATAAAACTAATCTTTTTATTTTAAAATGAATATAAGGAGGAGATATCAAGGTTTGGCAACAGAGCATCTTTCAATATACTGAGATAGAAAGGTTTCGATTCTGTGTGCAAGTTCATTCATGCAAAATAAAGTGCAAAAAAACCGATGACACGTTGCTGAAAGACTGACTGGGAGAAGAACAATTTTGCACACATTTCTCAGGTCTAGTTGGCCGTACTGTACTGGACCAAAAATAAATAGATTCTTTCAGGTTCACATTAAAACCTGCTGCATGAGAGAAGATCCTGGGGAGCATTCAAACTGTCCCCAGTAACTGTGGATTTTGCATATAATTATAAAGTAAATAAATGAGAGAAGAAAAATTATATCTGCCAGTTAACAGTTCCTGAAATCTAACCATTAAATTCAACAGGGAATTCTTTGAGACAAAAATACTTTGAAATTGAATGTTTTTCCAAAGTGCTAATTGGTCCCAATTTAATTTCAAATGGCAAACAATTTTCTTTCTCCCAAGTCAGGAAGTGGGACACATTTCCTTCCTGTCTACCTTCATAATTTACTGATCTTTACATAAGAAAATGAGATGGAAGCAAGCCTTGACTGTTTGGTCACTTTCTGCCATTCAGTAAGATTGTGACTGGTCTTTTATCTCAATGGCTCTCCTGTGAAGTAATCCTGTATCACCAAGTCTAGGAAGATCCAAAAATACATTAATCTCACTCCTGATTGAATAAACCTAACTGCCTTTTTGAGAGAAGTCTTCTGAAGATCCACTGCCATCTGGGTGAAGAAATTTCTTCTCATTGTTCTCCTGAATGGCTGATACCTTATTTCAAGACAATGACCATTAGCTCCAGACACGCTAGCCATGGGAAATATCAAACCCACAAGCACTTTGTCAAGAACTGTAAAAAAATTAATATAAAACTTACATAAAACATTTAACTTTTCTGATATTTCTTTATTCCCATGTTTATTTTCGGTATTCTTTTACATATCTATTGAAGCTTTTGTAGTCTGTTTTATGTTTCTCAAGAGCTTATTCTCATTTCTATATTACCGTACATTATAAGTGGCAAATCTCCTTCGTGAAATTCTGACATTTTCTCAGTTTTCAGCTTTTTGGCAACACTATATATAACTTAAATATAACGCGATCTTTAACTCTCTGCATAGCCAAACCTTGACCATTCATGCAGGGGAAGATGGGAATTAATGTGGTTAAGTGTGTATGTAAAACAGGTGATTGGAAACCAGCGTGTTTAGGTGTGTGGCAAGAGGCAAGAGGCAGTCAGGGACAGAGAAGACAGAACCAGAGACTGGGAAGGAAGTTGGGTATTTAGCCAAGCTGGGAGATGGTGATCAGAATGTAGCCAAGGAGAAGGAGAAGGCGAGAACCCAAGAAGGGGCAGTAGTCAATGGCTTCTGCGTGTGTGTGTACATGACAGGTAACACCTACATATGTGCCATCAAATGCCCGAGTATGAATTTGATATTCTTCGAATGAAATTGCTCCACTTGCTCTGTAAAGTGTGCGTGGTAGCTGATATGCAAAAGCAGCCCCATATTAAAATAAGTTGTAAACAGGTAACCTCCACTTGACCATACAAAGTTTGTAACCTGGAATGTCAGGACACTCATGGACAATCCCAACACGCTTCTGCTATGATAGCTCAGTTATGCAAATATTTTAATGCCACCATTGCTGCACCAAGGGAGTCACAATTTGGCTGCTTAATGAACAAGATAGTGTGTACATCTTCTCCTGAACACACAAACCAGGAAGAATATTCTCTTTGTGGAGTGAGCTTAGCCATCAGGAATGAGCTAGTCCAATAACTCAGTGATTTCACCTTCATAATTATGGAACCCCTTGTGACCATTCAGCTCCCTCTAATACAGAGCCAACGCTCTACACTTATCCTGGCATATGCCCCAGTACTGGAAGCTACAGATGATGCCAAGAAGGACTTGAATTCTGAATGTTGAAAAATCCCAGGTCTGCATCCTAATAGGAAAAGCAGATCTACCCAGGATTACATGTCAAAACTAGAATAGGAAGAGACTCAATTCTCTGGCAAAGCATGAATGGCAAAGCCAGAGCAGGGTTGACCAACTCCAGTGGGATCCTTCTTTTGAGAAAATTCTTGGAACATGACCTTGTCATAACAAACACGCTGTTTTGTCAGAAAGACAACTAAGACCATAAGATGTAGGAGCAGGATTAGGCTACCCTGAACATCGGGTCCACTCCACCATTCAAACACGGCTGATCCTTTTTTCTCCTCCTTAGCCCTACTCCCTGACCTTCTCCCCATAACCTTTGACATCGGGTCCAATCAAGAACTGATCAAGCTCTGCCTTAAATATTCACAACGACCTGGCCTCCTCAGCTGCCCATGATAACAAATTCCATAAATTCGCCACCCTCTGGCTAAAGAAATTTCTCCACATCTCTGTTTTAAATGGACGCCTCTCTATCCTGAGGCTGTGCCCTCTTGTCCTAGACTTGCTCACCATGGGAAATATCCTTTACTCTGAATAGACTCTGAATAGGCCTTTCAATATTTGAAAGGTTTCAATGAGATGCCCCCTCCTCCTTCTAACTTCCAGCAAGTACTGATCCAGAGCCATCAAATGTTTCTCATATGATAACCCTTTCATTCCCAGAATCATCTTTGTGAACCTCCTCTGAACCCTCTCCAATGCCAGCACATCCTTTCTTAGATAAGGATCCCAGAACTGTTCACAACACTCAAGGTGAGGCCTCACCTGTGCCTTATAAAACTTCAGCATCACATCATTGCTCTTGTATCTAGACCTCTTGAAATTAATGCTAACATGGCATTTGCCTTCCTCACCACCGGCTCAACCTGCATGTTAACCTTCAGGGTGTTCTGCATAAGGACTTCAAAGTCCTTTTGCATCTCAGATATTTGGATTTTCTCCCCGTTTAGAAAATAGTCTGCAAGGTTAGGTCCTTAGAGATCTTGACATCCAGGAACTTGAAACTGCTCACTCTCTCCTCTTCTGATCCCTCTATGTGGATTGGTATGTGCTCCTTTGTCTTGCCCTTCCTGAAGTCCACAATCAGCCCTTTCATCTTACTAACATTGAGTGCCAGGTTGTTGCTGCAACACCACTCCACTAGTTGGCATATCTCACTCCTGTACGCCCTCTCGTCTCCATTTGAGATTCTACTAACAATGGTTGTATCAAATCAGCAAATTTATAAATGGTATTTGAGCTATGCCTAGCCACACAGTGACGGGTAAAATGAAAGTAGAGCAGTGGGCTAAACACACACCCATAAGGTGCATCAGTGTTGATTGTCAGCGAGGAGGAGATGTTATCACCAATTTGCACAGATAGTGGTCTTCTGGTTAGGAAGTCAAGGATCCAATTGCAGAGGGAGGTACAGAGGCCCAGGTTCTGTAACTTCTCAATCAGGATTGTGGGAATGATGGTGTTAAATGCTGAGCTATAGTTGATGAACAGCAGCCTAACATAGGTGTTTGTATTACCCAGGTGGTCTAAGGCCATGTGAGGAGCCATTGAGATTGCGTCTGCCATTGACCTATTGTGGCGATAGGCAAATTGCAATGGGTCCAGGTTCTTGCTGAGGCAGGAGTTCAGTCGAGTCACAACCAACCTCTGGAAGCATTTCATCACTGTAGATGTGAGTGCTATCGGGAGAGAGTCATTAAGGCAGCTCACATTATTCTTCTTAGGCACCGGTATGATTATTGCCTTTTTGAAGCAAGTGAGAACTTCTGCCGTAGCAGTGAGAGATTGAAAATGTCCTTGAATACTCCCGCGCTAGTTGGTTGGCACAGGTTTTCAGAGCCTTACCAGGTGCTCCATCGGGACTTTCCACTTTGCAAGGATTCACCCTCTTTAAAGACAGCCTAATATCACCTCTGAGACAGAGATCACAGGGTCATCAGGTGCAGCAGGGATCTTCACAGCTGTAGTTATATTCTCCCTTCAAAGTGTGCATAGAAGGCATTGAGCTCATCTGGTAGTGAAGCATCGCTACCATTCATTCTATTGCATTTTGTTTTGTAGGAAGTAATATCTTGCAAACCCTGCCAGAGATGTCATACATCCGATGTCGCCTCCAACCTCGTTCGAGGTTGTCTCTTCGCCCTTGAAATAGCCCTCCACAAATCATACCTTGTTTTCTGGTACAGATCTCGGTTGCCAGACTAGAATGCCGCAGATTTAGCCTTTAGCAGACGACGTACCTCCTGGTTCATCCACGGCTTTTGGTTTGGGAATGTGCAGTAAGTCTTTTTAGGCACACACTCATCCACACAGGTTTTAATGAAGTTGGTAACAACTGCCACATACTCATCCAGGTTTGTAGATGAATCCCTGAATACAGTCCAGTCCACGAATTCAAAGCAGTCCTGTAAGCGCTCCTGTGCTTCCCTTGTCCATACTTCCTTGGTTCTCACTGCTGATGCTGCAGTCTTCAGTCTCTACCTATACTCAGGGAGTAGAAGTACAGTCAGGTGATCAGACTTCCCGAAATGAGGGTGTGGAATAGCATGGTAGGCATTCTTGATGGTGGTGAGTTGTTTCAGTGTTTCCAGTGTTTTGTTTCCTCTGGAATTGCAAGTGATCCGTTGATGGAAATTGTTTAGTGAATTTTTCAGACTGACCCAGTTAAAATATCTGTCCTACAGTATGCATCTGAGCAGCATCCTGAAAGACAGCACCTGATACAGCTGGGTACTGCAGCCAGATAAGATCTTAAGGCCTTGGGAGGAGCAGAATTAGGCCATTTGGCCCCAGCAAGTCTGCGCTGCCATTTCATCATGGTCCATCCATTTTTCCTCTCAGCCCCAATCTCTTGCCTCCCACCGTATCCCTTCATGTCCTGACCAATCGAGTATCTATCAACCTCTGCCTTAAATATACATAAAGACTTGACCTCCACAGTTGCCTGTGGCAACAAAGTCCACAGATTCACCACTATATCGCTAAAGAAATCCCCCGTCACCTCCATTCTAAAAGGATGCCCCCCTATTTTGTGGCTGTCTCCTCTGGTCTTAGACATGTCCACCGTAGGAAACATCCTTTCCACATCCACTCTATCAAGGTCTTTCACCATTTGATAGGTTTCAATTAGGGCACCCATTAGTCTTCTAAATTCCAGTTTATATAGTCCCAGAGCCATCAAACGCTCTTCACATGACAAACCATTTAATTCTGCAATCATTTTAGTGAACGTCCTTTGAACCCTTTCCAGTTTCAGCACAAAACTGCTCACAGTACTCCAAGTGAAGCCTCACCATTGCTTCATAAAGCCTCAAATATTACATCCTTGCTTTTAAATTTTTGTCCTCTCGAAGTGAATGCCAATATCACATTTGCCTTCCTCACCACATACTCAACTTGCAAATTAACCTTCTGGGAATCCTGCATTAGGGAATCCGATTGCGGAGGAGAGAGAAGCAGCGCACCGCGCATGCGCAGCCCTCCAGTGAAAAATGATATCGTATCCGTTAAATAGGTGCCATGGACAATTCTGATTTGACAGAAATGGACGTGAAAGCACAGAGGAACATCTGGAAAAATTTCCGAAACGCTCGTTCGCTGCTGTCGTTACTGCACGGTCGGGAATCTTTTAGAGGGAAGGTCTCAAAATCCCCGGCTTTGCCTGCTGTTGGCGACCGAGATGGAGGTCGAATCGTTCGGATAGAGATGGCGCTCAGTACTCGGTGTCGGAGAGCTGATCAGAGCTTGAAGTTTTTGGATGACTCAGAGTCGGACCGTGGTCGGGTATGGCAGGGAGAGTTTTTCTTCCTTCTCCCGTCTGCGTGAGGTGTGGGACATTTGAGAGACTTTGAATTTTTACTGTGCTCATGGACTTCTTCATCAAGTTATGGTATGGTTGCACTGTTGTAACTATATACTATAATTATGTGGTTTTGTTAGTTTTTTTCAGTCTTGGTCTGTCCTGTGTTTTGTGATATCACACCGGAGGAAATAGTGTATCATTTCTTAATGCATGCATTACTAAGTGACAATAAAAGAGGACTGTATGTCTTCATAATCTAAATTCCTTTGCTCTTCAGTTTTTTTGTGTTTTCTTTCCATTTAGAAAATAGTCAGCCCTTTTATTTCTTCTACCAAAGTTCATGACCATGCACTTCCCGTCACTGTATTCCATCTGTTGTTTTTGTCAATTCTCCTAATCTGTCGAAGTCCTTCTGTAGCCTCCCTACTCCCTCAAAACTACTTGCCCCTCCACCTATCTTCCTATCATCTGCAAACGTTGCAACAAAGCCATTAATTCCATCATTCAAATCATTGGCATATAACATAAAAAGATTCAGTCCCAACACAGACCCCTGTGGAACACCACTAGTCACTGGCAGCCAACCAGAAAAGGCTCCCTTTATTCCCACTCTTTGCTTCCTGCCAATGAGCCACTGCTTTATCCATGCTAGAATCTCTCCTGTCATACAATGGGCTCGTAGATTGTTAAGTAGCCTCATGCAAGGCCTCTTGTCAAAGACCTTCTGAAAATCCAAGTACACAACGTCAACTGATACTCCTTTTGTCTATCCTGCTTGGCATTTCTTCAAAGGATTCCAACAGATTTGTCAGGCAAGATTTTCCCTTGAGGAAACCATGCTGACTGTGGTCTATTTTATCATGTGCCTCCAAGTCCCCTGAAACCACATCCTTAACAATCAACTCCGACATCTTCTCAGCCACTGAGGTCAGACTAACTGGCCTATAATTTCCTCCCTTCTTGAAGAGTAGAGTGACATTTGCAATTTTCCAGACTTCCGGAACTATTCCCAAATTTGGTGATTCTTGAAAGATCACTACTAATGCCTCCGCAATCTCTTCAGCCACCTCCTTCAGAACCCTGGGGTGTACACCATTTGCCCTAAGTGATTTATCTAGCTTCAGACCTTTCGATTTCCCAAGAACCTTCTCCCTAGTAATGGTAACTTCATGAGCCCTGACACCTGGAACTTCTGACATATTGCTAGTGTCTTCCACAGTGAAGACTGACACAAAACACTTACTTTAGTTTGTCTGCCAGTTCCTTGTCCCCCATTACTACCTCTCCAGAATTGTGTTCCAGTAGTCCAATATCCACTCTCGCCTCTCTTTTACACTTATGTTTCTGAAGAAATTTTTGGTATCCTCTTTAATATTATTGGCTAGCTTACTTTTGTATTCTACCTTTACCTTCTTAATAATTTTTTAGTTGCCTTCTGTTAGTTCTTAAAAGCTTTCCAATCCCCCAACTTCACACAAATTTTTGCTCTATTATATGCTCTGTCTTTGACTTCTTTGTTGGCTTTGACTACCCTTGTTAGCCTTGATGGTGTCATCTTGCCTTTAGAATACTTCTTCTTCTTTGTAATGTTTATATACTGTGCCTTCTCAATTACTTCCAGAAATTCCAGCCATTGCCTCTCTGCCATCGTCCCTGACAATCAATTCTGGCCAACTGCTCTCTCATGCCTCTGTAATTTTCTTTACTCCACTGTAATACTGATGAATCTGCCTTTACCTTCTCTTTCTCAAATTTCAGGGTAAATTCGATCATATTATGATCACTTCCCCTAAGGGTTCTTTTACCTTAAGCTCTCTAATCAATTCCAGGTCATTGCACAACACCCAGTCCAGAATACCAGATCCCCTCGTGAGCTCAACTACGAGTTGCTCCAAATCTCATCAGCATTCTAGAAATTCCCCCCTCTTTGAAACCCGTACCAAACTGATCTTCCCAATCTACCTGCATTTTGAAATCCCCCATTACTGTTATAAAATTGCCCTTTTGGCATGCATTTTCTATCTCCCATTGTAGCTTGTAGACCACGCCCTTACTACTGTTTGGGATCTGTACATAACTCTCATCAGGCTCATTTTACCCTTGTAGTTTCTTAGCTCTATCCACAATGATTTGGCACCTTCCAATCCTATGTCACCTCTTTCTAATGATTTGATCTAATTTTTTACCAACAGCGCCATGCCACGTCCTCTGTCTTCCTGCTTGTCTTTTCGATACACTGTGTATCCTTGCACCTTAAGCAACAGGTATAATCTTTCAGCTATGCCTCAGTGATGCCTACAACATCATACTTGCCAATCTGTAACTGTGCTAAAAGTTATTGACCTTATTCCATAAACTGCACGCATTCAAGTATAACACCTTTTGTCCTGTATTCACCTTTCTCGATTTTGTCCGCCTTTTACATTGGAACTCATCCTGTTGACTGTAATTTTGCCCTATCATCTGCCTCTCCTCGCTAAGAGTCTCACTACACACTGCCTCTGTTCGTAAACCAACTACCTCATTCTCATCACTGTCACTCTGGTTCCCATCCCCCTGCTAAATTAGTTTAAACCCACTCAACCAACTTTAGCCGACCTGCCTACAAGGATATTGGACCCCCTTGGGTTCAGGTGTAACCCTTGCCTTTTGTACAGGTCGTTCCTTTCCCAGAAGAGATCCCAATAACCCAGAAATCTGAACCCCTTCCCCCTATACCAATTACTACCCTGGAGGTCCTGTTTCTCAGCTTTCTACCTAGCTCCCTAAAACCTCTCTTCAGGACCTCCTCACTTTTTCTACCCATGTCATTGGTGCCAATATATACCAAGACTGCCGGCTGCACACCTTGTCCTTGAGAATGCCATGGACACGATCTGAAACATCCCTGATCCTGGCTCCAGGGGGGCAACATACCATCCGGGTGTCTCCATCCTGTCCACTGAGTGTCGTCTCTGTCCCTCTGACTATGGAATCTCCTATCAACACTGCAGTCCTCTTCACCCCTCTGCTCTTCTGAGCCATAGAAGCAGCCTCAGTGCCAGACACCCAGTTACTGTGACTCCCCCAGGTAGATTGTCCCCCTCAGTAGTATCTAAAGTCATATACTTATTATTGAGGGTACGGCCACAGGTATACTCTGCACTGTCTGTGCATTTCCTCTTTTTCTCCTGACAGTCATCCAGCTACCTGTCTCCAGCAATCTCAGGTTGACTACCTCCATGTAGTTCCTATCACTTTCTCATTCTCCCGAATGAGTTGAAGGCCAATGAGCTTCAGCTCCAGTTCCTTAATGTGTTCTCTCAAGAGGTGGAGCTTGATGCAGCTGGTGCAGATGTGTTTATCTGGGAGAATGGAGGTCTCCAGACTTCGCACATCTCACACGCAGTACAGAGCACTGCCCTGGAGCCATTCTCACTAATCTACTATGCCCTACAGATGAGGAATGAACAAATAAGGACACAGAGAGAGAGAGAAAGTAATTTACAAGACAGTGTACCTCTCTTACACCGAACTTTGCCTCATGAGCCAAAGCCACTCTAAACACTGACACATTACAAAAGAATGGCTGCTCTGCTTGCATTTTAATTATTCTTACTGGCCCTTTCTAATGAATTCCTTTTGCTGATTGGTCGCTCTCTACTCAGAAAAACTGCCACGAAACTCTGCCTTTAAAATCTTGATCGCCGCCCTGACTAAAAGTAGCTCTTATCATGGAGCCCTGATATGGATTATCTAACTCAGAGAAAACTGGCTCAAAGTTCTGCTTTTTAAATATTGAATGTGGACCTGACTGAAAGGTAGCCTTTTTATGCATGGCAAGTTGCTGATTGGTTGCTCATTGACTCAGAAAAACAGCCGCAAAATTCTGCCTTCAAAATCTTGATTGCCACCCTGATTAAAAAGTGGCTCTTTTCATGCACTCCTGGTGTAGATTGTCCAACTGCATGAGAATACCATAATGCTCATCTGAGCTCATACAGTGGTGATTCAAAATGCAGCTTTCTGGGAACGCTCTTTGATGCTGTCTCGAATATAGTAGATAACATCAGGAGAGTACAAATATGCTGCCTACCTTTGCCCATCCAATGATTTTGAGGCTTGGGAAAATTGTGACTTTCCAATCTTTCTGTCCATAAGTTAGTGTTGATGAAAGACTTATGGCATCACATGTGGTTCCTTTCTAGGAGTTTGGGGCTATTCTGGAGATTTGTAGGAAATCCCAGCATCTCCATGGTCGGAGCAGCTAACACTGGGAACATGCTTATTTTCCTTCTTTCGTGAAGTTTTGAAAGCATCTTGCACTAACTGTCATCATTGCCCTCGAAACCCCTTCCCAAATCCTTCACTTCAGAGGAGTTACACAGATCAGATTGGGAAACAGAATCTGCCAAACTCTAAATATAGTTTTCCCTTTGTTAGAGGTGCAGAACTATTCACAAAAGGAATAAAAAGCGATTTGCTGACCTGGAGCCATTTGCTGACCTCTAACTGACCTGTAGCAATTATATTTGCTATCCTGACCACGTATCTGAAGTGAACATATCACAGGTACCCCTAATGTGACAAAATTTCAATTGCTAAGTAACATAACTGTGTTCCAGTCCAGGAAAAACCACAGGGGATGTAATGCTTGTTTATTTGGAATTCTTCTTCAGGAGCATTCTGCTTTGATTCTGTCTTTGACAGTTCACAGATTTTTTTTGTGTTAAGATAAGAAAAAGGAGCAGAATTCGGCCATTCAGCCCAATAAGTCTGCTCTGCTATTCCATCATGGCTGATCCCAGATCCCACTCAACCCCGTACACCTGACTTCACACCATATCCCTTGATGCCCTGACTGACAGGAAACAATCAACTTCCACCTTAAATATACCCACGGACTTGGACTCCACTACAGACCGTGGCTGAGCATTCCACAGATTTACTACTCTGGCTAAAATAATTCCCCTTACCTCTGTTCTAAGAGGTTGCCCCTAAATTTTCAGGCTGTGCCCTCGAGTTCTGGGTAACCCCATCATAGGAAACATCCGTTCCACATCCACCCTATCTAGTCCTCTCAACTTTCAGTAGGTTTCAATGAGATCCCCCCCAAGTTCTTTTAAATTTCAATGCGTACAGGCCCAAGGCTGCCAAATGCTCCTTATATGTTAACCGTCTTCATTCCTGGAATCATCCTCGTGAACCTCCTCTGGACTCTCTCCAATGACAACACATCCTTTCTGAGATATGGGGCCCAAAACTGTTGACAATACTCCAAGTGTGGACTAACTAGTGTCTTATAAAGCCTCAGCATTATCTCCTTGCTTTTATATTCTGTTCTCCTTGAAATAACTGCCAACATTGCATTAGCCTTCTTTACCACAGACTCAACTTGTAAATTAACCTTCTGGGAGTCTTGCATGAGGTCTCCTAAGTCCCACTGTATCTCTAATGTTTGAAACTTCTCCCCATTTAGATAATAGCCCACACTATTATTCCTTCTACCAAAACGCATTTATTGTACATTTTCCAACACCGTATTCCATCCGCCACATTTTTGCCCATTCTTCCAATTTGTCTATGTCCTCCTGCAATTGCATTGCTTCCTCAGCACTACCTACCCCTCCACCTATCCTTGTATCATCTGCAAAATGGCCACAAAACCATCAATTCCATTATCCAAATCATTGACAAACAATGTGAAAAGTAGCTGTCCCAATACTGACCCCTGAGGAACGTTACTAGTCACCGGCAGCCAACCAGAAAAGGTTTCCTTTATTCCCACTCGCTACCTCCTATCTGTCAGTCATTCCGCTATGCATGCATCTTTCCTGTAATGCCATAGGATTTTATCTTGTTAAACTGTCTCATGTGTGGCATCTTATCAAATGCCTTCTGAAAATCTAATTAAGAGACATCTACTGCTTCTCCTTTGTCCACCCTTATATAATACAACTCTGTTATTCTGGCATTTCTTTTCTTTGATGGTTAACTTATGTGAGAAGCTTCTTCAAAAATTATCATTTTGATTTTAAGGACAGATATGTTTATTTTATATCTTTCTTCCAGATACGATATTAAATGTGTTAATTGTTATTGTTAAGAAAGAAAAATCAGAAAGAGCCAATATAAAATATTAGTCAGTAAGAAGGTCTCACTGGCAAAGGAAGAAATGGTTCCCAGAGACCTATTCCAAGATCAGTCTGACCCTTCCTTCCCATAGAGCCTCCATTTACCTTTCATCCATGTGCCGATCTAAGAATCATTTAAATGTCCCTATTGTACCTACCTTGACCACTACCCTGGAAGAGCTTTCACGCACCCATGACTATTTGTGATTAAAAAGCCTACCTCTGACATCCCCCCTATACTTTCCTCCAATCACCTTAAAATTATGACCTCTCGAATTAGTCATTTCCTTTCTTGGAAAAAGTCACCTCTGTCCACTCTGTCTATGCCTTTTATCATCTTATTCACCTCTCAACAAGTCACCTCTCAGCCTTATTTGCTCCAAAGAGAAAAGCCCTAGCTCACTCAACCTAAGTCATAACCTAACCTAAGTCATAATATAACCGAAGTTATGTTCTTTAATCCAGGCGGCAACCTGGTAATTCTCGTCTACACTGTCTAAAGCTTCCACATCCTTCCTACAATGAGGCAACCAGAAATGAACACAATACTCCAAGTGTGGTCTAACCAGGGTTTTATGGTGCTACAACATTATCTCATGGCTCTTGAACTAAATTCCCCTGACTAATGAAGGTCAACACAGTGTAACCACCAATCAATTTATATAGACTGGAGTAACACACAGAAAACGCTGGAAAACTCAACACCCATGGAGAGGAATAAAGAGTCGACATTTCAGGCCAGGTCTCAATCATTCCTCTCCCTGCATGTTGCCTAACCTGTTGACTTTCTCCAGCATTTTGTGTGTGTGTGTGTGTGTGTGTGTGTGTGTGTGTGTGTGTGTGTGTCTACATTCTGGATTTCCAGCACCTGCAGAATCTCTTGTGTTTACAACTTATCTTCTACATCTCTTACAAGCATAAGCAACATTGAGCTGATTTCAGCACTTAATGGTATGTAATTACCTAGATTATACCTCATTTCCACATTGGCTACATTCTTCTGACAAAATCACCTCTGCTTCTCCTCTCTTCACTGATCATCACTCAAAGGGCAGCTGCCATGCTCTTTGCCAGCAATGGGCCAAATCATGCTTAGCAGCAGACTGACAAGCTGACATCTACTTTTAATCAAAACAAACTTTAATAGATTTCAATAGGCACATTTAAGGTTAGAGAAAAGTATACAATATACATCCTGAAATTCTTTTTCTTAGCAAATATCCATGAAAACAGAGGAGATATCCAAAGTATGATTGAAAGTTAAGTGTTAGAACCCCAAAGCCCCCCCATCTCCCCCTTCCCATGCACAAGCAGCAGCAAAGTGATGACTACCCCCTGTCCCAGCAGCAAAAGCATCTGCATCCTCCACCGAGCACTCAAGTGTGCAGCAAAGCATCAATAAAGACACAGACCTGCAGTACCCCAAAGACTACTCTTTCACTCTGTAATTCGCTATACCACAGGCTCTCTCTCTCCCTAATAAGGGGAAAAGAGTGTAAACTTTATTCATAATAAAAAATATTTGCAAGAATAAGATGTTAAATGACTTTTCATTCTTTAAAACATAGTCAATGTTTTCAGGACTGTTCTATTACATTCCTACACAGCAATTGCACTGCTGCCACTCTGCTAAGTCTCGAACTTGCCGGAACAATGCCAACTCACTGAAGAAAAAGTATGGATGCAGTTTTGGATCTGGACCTCAGCTTTACACTAGGGATACTGGCATATGAAGTGGTAAAAGGGAAGAACAAGTAAGTGCTTATGTTATTTTACTTGATTGTAGTTACTATTCTTCTTCTTTCTTTAAAAATAATATAGGAATTCATGGATTCTATTTATTTAAATGTATTTGAATAGCTTAAATGTCTCTGAGTTGTTATTTAAACGTCTCTTTGGGTTGCCAGAGATTGTGTGTGCACTCAGGGATATCAATGGTCTTCCAGCCACTGAAGTCCCCTGCATCTTGCTGCTGAACTCCAGGATGAGGAGCCCCGGGTTGAATTGATCCATGCAGCTCTACCAGTGGGTGAGTGTGATTAGGGTTGTATTATAATGATGAGCCTGTTATTTTCACAGAGGAGCTGGATCCTTCTGAGTATGCGACGTCACAGGACTGACACCTTACAGCAGCAGTGGGCCCTGTTGGAAGAGTTAGGTGAAATTTCACTGAGTGAATATAAATTCACAAACAATCATGAGCTGACAGTGGTGTCAAGGACAGACGAGTTGCACTTTGGGGCACAGCTTCTCTGAACTTTTTTCCTTTGAGTAAAGGTGCTGAACCATGAAGATCATCAATGAAATGGCAAGTGGTAGGGCTTCAGCAGAACAATGTACTGAGCAAAATACTGTTACACTTCCTACAATAATAGGGAGGATTATTACTGTATTCAGCCTAAATGACATTGGACGGACATTTTCACTTTCTCAGTGAATGAATGGATGCATATCCATAGCCATTTAACATATCTGCGGCCTTACAATAGATAGAGTGGATAGCCAGCACCTCTTCCCCAGGGCACCACTGCTCAATACAAGGGGACATGGCTTTAAGGTAAGGGATGGGAAGTTCAAGGGGGATATTAGAGGAAGGTTTTTTACTCAGAGAGTGGTTGGTGCATGGAATGCACTGCCTGAGTCAGTGGTGGAGGCAGATACTCTAGTGAAGTTTAAGAGACTACTAGACAGGTATATGGAGGGATTTAAGGTGGGCGGTTATATGGGAGGCAGTGTTTGAGGGTCGGCACAACGTTGTGGGCCGAAGGGCCTGTACTGTGCTGTACTACTCTACGTTCTATGTTCTATAACTAATGCAATGCCAAGTTCATAAATTGACAGAAAATCTTGTTTGTATTTCACTTGAGAAGTTTTGTAAAGTTTGAAAATATAGTGCAAGAATCATTAGTTTCAACTTGCTGCAAGAATCTTGGAAAAGAAGCTTTATTGAAATACTGGCTTATTCAGACTTCTTGATATCCTGCTAAACGGTGATTGGTTTACGATTCAGGATTGGTTGAGGATGTGAATTTTGTAAATTTGTTGAGTTAACCCTGATCGATTGTCAGCAGACAAAGTGGGGATGTAACACTGGCCCTTGCAGATTGTAAGCTTCCAAGTATGTTATAGAGTATGCTCCAAAACTTGTTGGGTATAGAGGGTTTTTGTAGTCTATTGCTGCAACCAATAAGTTACAGGATGATCCATACTGCTTTGTCCAGCAGTAAAATTATTGCAGATGAAGTTCAATTTGAAATGCCGCCCAAGTGTCCAGTGTAATCAAATGTAAACTCACAACATCTTCAGAGGCTCTTTCAGTTGCTGTCTACATACCAAGTCTTCAGATTATGCAGCAAGGTGGTGGACAGCACAGTAGTGTAGTGCCTAGGACCAGCAATCAGAGCTCAATTACCCCCATGTCTATATGCAGTTTGTACCTTTGCCCAATGACTACATGGGTTTCTCCGGGTGCTCTGGCTTCCTCCCACATTCCAAAGGCACATGACTTAATAAGGGTTAATAAGTTATGGGCATGCTATGTTGGTGCCGGAATAGCGATATTTGCGGGCTGCCCCAACACATCCTCAGACTATGTTGGTCGTTGACACACGTAACATATTGGACTGTATGTTTTGATACTTTAATGTGACAAGTAAAGCTAATCTTTTTTAAAAAAAGATATCTTAGAAAACATAGGGACAATTTACACTTGATGTTGTCTGTTCTTGCTTCTCCTAGTCTGAAAAGAAATGTTATGCGAATGTGAAATGATTGCAATATTTAGTGTTTTGCTATTTTGGGCTGGTGTAGGAGGCTTCTACACAGTTTAAACTCCTCTGTCCAAATGCTAGGCATACCAGTTAGGTTTACAGATTCATTCCTCATTTCAGTCACTCATGCAAATTATCTTAGAAAATTTGTTAATTTTTTTTGCTAATGATATGACCATGCTAATAACCTCTTGCATTTTCCTTAGCAATTTCTGCTATGTGTAATAATTAAACCATCATTTGCTGTGTGCTGAGGTATTGGTGTGGTCTGAGCCTACACATGTGAAATCAATTCAGGGAAAATAATTCCAAAATTAATGACTTCTGTGAAAACAACATTTCACAGAAAACTCTCAGATTAAAATTATGATTGATTGTATGCCATTTGATTCTTCTGTAGGGAAAATAATCACGCATCAGGAATGTTTTGCTCTTGAAACAGAACATGTAGAATCCACAACCATCTATTCTAAAATCACAACCATGGTAAACAACAAAACTTCAATGACCTTCAATTGTTTTTTCAATTTATGAAGTTGGTACAAACTTGTAATTTCCATTTCATTGTCTCCTGAGAGTTGACTATTCACTTGTGAAAAGCCTAACTTCATCAACTTCAAATGAGGTACTTGAGGAGTATAAGAAATGCAAGAGAACACTTAAGAAGGAAAACAGGAGAACTAAAAGAAGACATGAGGTTGCTCTAGCAGACGAGGTGAAGGAGAATCCGAAGGGCTTCTACAGATATAATAAGAGCAAAAGGATTGGAAGGAACAAAATTGATCCTCTGGAAGATTGGAGAGGTAATCCATGCATGGAGCTGAAAGAGATGGGGTAGATCTTAAATGGATTTTTTTGCAGATGGAGACAGACAGAGTTTATAGATATGAGGCATTGTGTCAGCTAGGTCATTGACCCTATACAGATTACAGAGGAAGTGGTGTTTGCTGTCTTGAGGTAAATTAGAATGGATAAATCCCCAGGGCCAAACAAGATGTTCCCTCAGACCCTATGGGAAGCTAGTGCAGAAATTGCAGGGGCCTTAGTAGAAATATTGAAAACATTATTAGTGACAGGTGAGGTGCCAAAAGATAGGAGGATAGCCAATGTTGTTCTATTGTTTTTGATTGGGGGTGTAGTGGACAGTAAGGAAGACTATCAAAGCTTACAGCAGGACTTGGACCAGCTGTTAAAATGGGCTGAAAAATGGCAGTAAAATTTCACGCAGATAAGTGTGAGGAGGACCATCCAGGGTAGGTCTTACATGGTGTGCGCTAGGGCACTGAGGAGTGCGGTAGAACAGAGGGATCTGTGAAAACAGATCCATAATTCCTTGTAAGTAGTGTCACAGCTAGACAGGGTCGAAAAGAAAGCATTTGGCACATTGGCCTTCATAAATCAATATATTGATATGGAATATTGTGCAAAAATTTTATAAGATGCTGGTGAAGCCAAATCTGGAGTATTGTGTCCAGTTTTGGTCATCATAGGAAAGATGTAAATAAGATTGAAGGAGAGCAGAGAAATCCTATGAGGATTTTCCTGAAACTGGAGGACGTGAGTTATAAGGAAAGATTGAATAAGTTAGGACTTTATTCCTTGGAACATAGAATATTGAAAGGAGATTTGATAGAGGTGCAGACTACAAAGTTATGAGGGGCATAGGTAGCAGGCTCTTTCCACTGAGGTTGGGTGAGACTACAACCAGAGGAAATGAGTTAAGGTTGAAAGATGAAATGTTTGAGGGGAGCATGAGGGGGAACTTCTTCACTCAGAGGGTGGTGAGAGTGTGGAATGAGCTGGCAGTGCAAGTGTTGGATGCAAGCTCAATTTCAACACTTAAGAGAAATTTGGATAAGTACATGGATGGGAGGGGTACGGAGAGCGATGGTCTGGGTGCAGGTCGATGTGGCTAGGCAGACTAATGGTCCATTATGGACTAGGTGGGCTGGAGGTCCTGTCTGTGTGCTGCAGGGTTCTATGTTTCCATGACTCTATGACAAATTATTGTGATTTCCTACCACACAATCCAAGTCATATGAAGATTTATGCCTCATGTTGGTACTTTAGTTGCTATTTTTATGACTGTTTTGTTAAAACAAATGTTGATGTAATGAGCAAACTACTGGCTTGTGGTAATTATTATACTGATTGACAGTTGGCTCAAAGGACCTAAATGAATCAATGCAACTGCAATGATGTACCTCTGACTCATCATCATTTAACAGCTACTTACATCCACAAGTAATATTTAGATCTTATTAGTAGTCCAATTATTGGTGTGATTAACCAAATAATGAAATTTTAAATGTAGTTGGATGAATCACAAAGTTGATTTCAATGTTAATCAAGATTGAATTTAGCGAAAGCATATCATGTATTGGTGAACACTTTTATTTTGATTTTACTAAGTTTTAGGCGATGAGGAAAAGCCCCTTGCACCAGAAACAGAATTGACTTTGCAACAAAATAATGGGTTTGTATATAGTACAATTCCCAGACACTGCAAATGCAGGTAGATAAATAAAGGCATTTTTAGGTTCATTCCCTGTGAGATAAAATGCAAGAACAATTGGCCATCAGAGTTGTATAAAAATGGCCGTGTCATTGGCTTTATCTATCAGTACTTGTGATCTCTGAGAGTTGTTTTCAAAACCCACTCTCTTCTTCTCCAGACCTTTCCGAATCACATGGTTATGCGCAAAACAACCTGTCTGGATGGCATGAAACAGAAGCTTTCCCCTGTCTGTGACAATAATAAACAAATGACCAATTATATTTGATTCAAATGACATTGGTTTCTTGTGAGTCAATACAGCAAGACTTCAGTCATCATCACTCTCTTCCAGCCAATCACACTTGTGTCATCCACAAATTTTGACTTCATTTTCTCACGTTCAAATTATCAATGTATCAAGAACAAAGCACTGTTTTAATAGCACATATAAAATTATTAGTATCAGCACTAAAATCAGCTTTATTATCACAGTCTTATATTTTGTGCAAAAAGAAAGAAATTATGAGATTGTCTTCATGAGTTTATGGACTGTTCAGAAATCTAATGGCCAAGGGGAAGAAGTTGTATCTGAATTGTTCAGTTGAGCAAATGAGTTACAACAAACCTACAACACAAATTTTAAATAAATTCCTTCTTTTGTTTCCAAGAAAACTCCTAAAGCACATGAAACAAAAGCCACACAGGGACTTAGGCTAATATTTTTGTACCTGTATGTGCTATCACAACTCTATGTGTTGTGTGCTACGTATGACCATATGTTCTGTGTTTTGTACCTTGGCCCCATAGGAACGCTGTTTCATCCTAGCTGTATGCCTGTACATGATTGAATGACAATTAAACTTGAACTATAATTCAGGAGAAGGCTATGAAGAGTTTTGTGTAACTGTTAGTTCTTTGTTAAGACAATGCAAAGCCCATTTCACTGCCCAAATTCTCCACAGAACATTTTGATTTCCACCTTCATTATTTTTTCAAATGTACCCTTTAAAGGTGTAATGATTCCAAACAGAACTACCTTGTGGGGCAAAATTTATTTGTTTGGAGATACGTTGGGGAACAGGCTCTTCTGGCCCTTCAAGCTGTGCTGCCCTGCTACCCCCCATTTAACCCTAACCTCATCACGGGTCAATTGACAATGACCAATTAACCTACTAACTGGTACGTCATTGGACAGTGGGAGGAAACCGGAACATCCAGAGAAAACCCACGTATTCCACAGGGAGAATGTACAAAGTCCTTACAGAGGACGCCGGGATTGAACTCTGAACCCCAATGCCCCAAGATGTAATAGTGTCGTGTTAACTACTGCACTACCATGGTCTATTTAGATAAATACTTATCGTATCTTTAGTGCCTCAATAACAATTTAACATTCATAACCATTTATCACTTTAATCATTGGTTGAGATAATCAGTTACCAGCCACACAAACTTTAAATAATCCCATATTCCTTCATTCTTAACAATTGTCAATGTACAGGTCTTTATGAACTTCATAACTAAGCATAATTATGTTCATGTGCATTTGATAGTTGACAGTGGCAATATAGTCCTGATATATTACCAAAATTCAATCCATTAAACACTGAAAATATACTTTTAAAATACATTAGCGCTAGATTTAGCAAAATATAATAACCATTCATTTATTTAGCACCCTGATGACACTTGAGCTATAGTATTACACTACATCGCATTGTTGTCATAGTTGTATTGTGAGTTAGAAACATGATCATCAGGCCAGCAGACAGCTTGGTACTCACTCGAACATACGGAAGCATAGGATTCTCCACCTATAGTAGAAATGGAAATACAACACTTCAGATTTGGCGGAAGGACTATTCCTGCTGTCTAAACATACAAGAAGCAAAAGACAGTTTTAAGAACCAACCAAGAGATCCAACACATTTCCTGGGTGTGTTTTACAGGTATATAGAGTATATATGTCAAAATGGTTGCTGTGATGTGTCTAGTGCGGTAGTGATGTGGGTAGTGCTTGTTGCTCTCACTTTCAGCTTCCACCACTGGCTGACTGTCTTGTGGAAAGGAGAGCTGAATGTGCAAGCCTCTCCAACAGCCCGCCTCATGTAGTGTCTCTTCTCTGGCGACGCAAGAAAACTGAACTCCTTTCGGACTCAGGCTGAACTGCAGAGGACGGGGAGGAGGTCTGGCCCCTGCGGCCTGCACCGGTGTGTGGACACGCCCTGGTGCTTGTGAACCAAACCCCCCCACCCCCAGCTATGGGTAAATAGCCCCCATGCCTTGAGGGTAGCTTTGAGAGAGGGGAAGGCTGTGGGAGTAAACCCGGACAGCAAACCTGGATTTCAGCTGGGCATAATTGAACTTCCTTCCGGCAGCTCCCGCAGCCAAGCTGATGCCAAACGTATTGCTTCATAAGCTTTTCTTTGGACTGCACCGGTGAGGCCAAGAGGGGGGATCTTGACGACTGGGTATCTCAGGATCTTCATACCTTCCCACCAGGCTTGTGATGATCATCATCACCACCCATTGTCCTCCGAGACAGATGGATGCCAACCACCACTGTATATTATATATTATATATTATATTTATATATATATTGTGTGTGTGTGTGTGTGTGTGTGTGTGTGTGTGAGCTGTGAGTATCTTGCGGCATGACCTTGAATGTGTGTTGCATCAGGTACACCTGTATAGGATGTTTGGCCAGAAGTTCTACTGTTTTTACTTGGCCTACACAAGAGCACGATAAAGAAGAAGCAACAAATATATGGACATTGATTCTGGGCAACTATCGGTGTGAAAGTATCAAGAGGTAATCCACAGGGCGGAAATGAGACCCGGGTTCTCGAAATACAATGGTAATGATAGAAGGCTGTGGATGTGGCAATTACACTGAGTGTATGTCCTTGGTCATCTGCTGCGATAGCCCATTCACTTCAAGGTTCAACGGGCTGTGTGTTCAGGATGCTCTTCTGCACACCGCTGTTGTAATGCGTGATTGTCTGATTTACTGTCGCCTTCTTGTCAGCTTGTACCAGTCTGGCCTTTCTCCTCTGATCTCTCTCATCAACCAGCTGCTTTCACCCACAAAACTGCCACCCATCAGATATTTTATGTTTTTGCATCTTTCTCTGTAAACTCTCAAGATGGTTGTACGTGAAAATCCCAGGAGGTCAGTCATTTCTGAGATACTCAAACCACACTGTTTGGCACCAACAATCATTCCACGATGAAAGTAACTTAGATCATATTTCTCAGTATTCTGATATTTGGGCTGAACAACAACTGAATCTCCTGACCATGTCTGCATGTCGAGTTGCTGCCACATGATTGGCTGATTACATATTTGCGTAACTAACAGGAGAAAATCTGCAGATGCTGGAAATCAAAGTTATATACATAAAACATTGGAGAAACTCAGCAGGCCAGGCAGCATCTATGGAAAAGAATAAACAGTCAACATTTTGGTCCCAGACCCTTCATCAGGACTGGAAAAAAAAAGATTAGAAGTAAGAGTAAGAGGGTGGGGGGAGGAGAGGAACAGATACAAGGTAGTAGGTGATGGGTGAAACTGGGAGGGGCGAGGGGAGAAGTAAAGAGCTGGGAAGTCAATTGCTGGAAGTGACTAAGGGCTGGAGGAGGGGGAATCAGATAGGGTAGGATAGAAGGCCATGGGAGAAAGGGAAGAGGGAGGAGCACCAGGGGCAGATGATGGGCCGGTAAGGAGATAAATTGAGAGAGGCAAATGGGGATGGGGAATGATGAAGAAGAGGGGTGGAGAGCCAACTGGAAGTTCAAGAAATCGATGTTCATGCCATTAGGTTGGAGGCTACCCAGACTGAATATAAGGTGTTTCTCCTCCAACCAGAGTGTGGCCTCATTGCGGACCGACGTGTCAAAATGGGAATGGGATGTAGATGGGCGGCCACCAGGAAATCCCACTTTTTCTGGCGGATGGAGCATAGGTGCTCGGTGAAGCGGTGTCCCAATCTATGTCAGCTCTCACCGATATACAGCAGGCCACACCAGGAGCACTGGATACGGTCAATGAACCCAACAGGCTCACAGGTGAAGTGTCACCTCACCTGGAAGGACTGTTTGGGGCCCTGAATGGTAGCGAGGGAGGAGGGGTAGGGCGGGTGTGGGACAGGGGTAGCACTTGTTCTGCTTTCAAGGATAAGTGGCAGGTGGGACATATGGTCAAGGGAGTCACATAGGGAGTGATCCCTGCAGAAAGTGGAAAGTGAGGGGCAGGAAAAGATGTGTTTGGTGGAGGGATCCCAATTGAGATGGCGGAAGTTACAGAGAATTATATGCTGGACGCAGAGGCTGGTGAGGTGGTAGGTTAGGACAAGAGGAACCCTTTCCCTGGTGGGACGGTGGGTAGATGGAGTGGGGGATGGAGATGTGCGTGAAATGCAAGAGATGCGGATGACGGCAGTATTGATAGTACAGGAAGGAAAGCCCTTTTCTTTGAAGAAGGAGGACTTCTCATTATTTCTGGAAGGAAAAGCCTCATTCTGAGAACATATGCTGCAGAGATGGAGGAATTGACAGAAAGGGATAGCATTTTTACAAGTGCTAGGGTGGGAAAATGTATAATCCAGATATTTGCATTAACAAGCAGGTGTAGAGGTGTATCCATTAAAAAGGATACTGAGCGTATGTTAGTGGTCTGGAAAATTATGAGAGGCTGGAAAAGCTGTAGGGCCTTGGACAGTGATCGTGGAAGGACCATACCCTTGCAGTACATGTTCAAGAGCACACAAACTTTCAATTTCCATCAGGCGTGCTCATTGCATGGGTGTGTAGATCTGTCACGAAGGCAGCTGTTGCTAAATACAGCAATCCTTCTCGTTATTGTGTGGATGGGGACTAAAGGATAGATCAGTCCCAATGGAATATCAAAAGGGAAGAGCCAAGGTTGGGTGTGTAAACTGCAATTTACTACACATGTGCAGAGGGAGTTACTAGCAAAACATTAGTGCCCTCCTTTTCAACTGAGGATTCCATTATCCACAAACTGTAAAGCAAAATTCTGAAAATACTGGAAATCTCTGCTTTTATTATTTTATTTGTCTTTAACACATGCCTATTGGCCTCCTTGTCTCCAGTGAAAATAAACTCAGGCTATCCATTGTCTTCCCATAATAAAGTCCTTCATGTTCTTCAATGAATTGGGAACACTGACAAGGAGTTTACCATCCCGTGATATTAAAAGCATTATAAGATTGTGTTTTGAAAATTAGGTTTTTGAAAATTCGATACTCATGGGTCTATTCATGTACGTTTGTACATACTTCACTGCATGGTAGCAAGAAAAACAAACGTAGCTGTGAAATACTTGGGCAGAAGATGTCTTCTATTGAAGAGCTAGGGAGGGAAAGTTAATAGAACATCATTGAGGAGACCAGCAATGCAGACCAAGCTGACAGACATCTTAATGAATATATGTAGGTAGTTACTACTGGTTTGTTATGATGGGAAAAGCAGTGTAGTATATACAGTGAATGTTTAATTTTAAGACCATAAGACCATAAGATATAGGCGCAGAATTAGGCCATTTGGCCCATCGAGTCTGCTCCATCATTTCATCATGGCTGATCCATTTTCCACTCAGCCCCAATCTCCTTTCCTCTCCCTATAACCCTTCATGCCCCAGCTGCTCAAGAAACTATCAGCTTCTGCCTTGACTTGGCCTCCACAGCCACCTGTGGCATCGAGTTCCACAGAATCATCACGCCCTGACTGAAGAAATTCCTTCTCATCTCAGTGAACTTCTTGCTCATCTCATTTTAAGAACTATTTCTAACATGAGGTATGACTGCTGATTTACTGTTGCACTAACACTGAGATATTATAAACTAAATTTGTCCAAAGATGCATGAGAATGACTTGTCCAGGAGTCTTATCCTGAATTCACTCTACAGTTAATTATGTTCTGATTCAAACCATAGGTCTGATGCCTTTGCAAAACTACAAGCAGACATTGAACTTGCAGTGTAAGCGCACCAAACGAGAAATGACCAATATTTCAGGGAAGCTAATCACCTTTATTCCCTATATTCCCTGTAGGTACAAGACTGGCATGATGGATCTGTCCTCAGAAGTACCTGAGTTACTGAATGACACCTCTTCCTGCTGGATTTCTTTTTTTTCCAACCTCTGGTCCACCTTTTCTCTCTTTTAAAGAAGATTATGGCAACCGCAAACATTTAAACATTTAAAATTTAACTGCACAGAAAGAACTCTTGCACAGGAAAATGTTTAAAGTGAAACACATCCTACAAAAATATTGTCTGGGCTCTGCAATAAAATTTTTAAGTGCAAATTCGAAAGCATTTTATTAAAGAAATTATACGTCTTTTACAACCTCTGTATCAGGTTTCACTTCATGGTCTACTTACTTCTGGGGAATCTGTTGCCCTAAAATTACTATACAATGGATTATCCAATTTTGATCAATGTTATCATTAGCACACCCTATTTTACGTTAATAGATATAGACAGTAGATTTATCCAAACAGTGAGAAAATATAAAATATCCAAAAGAAATAAGAGAATTCAATGAATAGTTCGATGTGATAACTGCTGCCAATGATTTCCAAACTGAGATAATTGATTCTTTTTGGTTCATTAGTACATTGTAAGCTATTTGCAAAAACATTTTAACATGATTGAATATGGAATTCTTTTAAAAAACTGTATATCCAGTAGTTCATAAAATTAGGGATTGGTGGTTGAAACTTGGATTCATACTGAAGTTAAAATTGTGTGGTCCAAAACAGCTTTCACTTTCCTTTTTCTTGTTTGTCTTGGCTCTGTGATGTATAAGTTCTGACATTCAGAAAACCCCAAATATTCATCCACAGCATACAAAACTGAAACTGGAGAAGTATATAGTCACATCATCAAGATCCTTCTTAGTGCAAAGAATAAGGTTTGAATGGAAAGAGATGTGATTTTGTCAAGTCCCTTCTGCCCTTCATTTCCAAACTATTAAGATCTTTTTACATTGTGGATATCTGTGTGGCTGTAAGACCATAAGACAAAAAGAGATAGGAGCAGAATGAGACCACTCGGCCCATTGAGTCTGCTCTACCATCCCATCATTCCTTCTCAATCCCATTCTCCTGCATTCTTCCTGTAACCTTTGACACCATGACTAACCAAGAATTTATCAACCTCTGCTTTAAATATACACAATGACTTGGCCTCCACAACCATCTGTGGCAATGAGTTCCACAGATTCATCATCCTTTGGCTAAAGAAATTTCTTCTCATCTCTGTTCTAAATGGATATTCCTCTATACTGCGGCTATGCTCTCTGTTCCTAGGTTGTCCCACGATAAGAGACATCCTCTCCATATCCTCTCTGTTTAGGCCTTTAAATATACAATAGGTTTCAATGAGATACCCCTCATTCTTCTAAATTCCAGCGAGTACAGGCTCAGTGCCATCAAATGCCTCTCATACGTTAACCCTTTCATTCAAGGAATCATTCTTGTAAACTTCCTCTGGACCCTCTCCAATGCCAGCACATCTTTTCTAAGATAAGAGCCCAGAGCTGCTCACAATACTCCAAGTGTGGTCTGACCAATGCCTTACAAAGCCTCAGTGTTACATCCTTGTTCTTATATTCTAGGCCTCTCAAAATGAACGCCTTCTTTACCATTGAGTCAACCTATAAGTTAAACTTTAGAGAATCCTGCATGAAGGCTCCCAAGTCCCTTTGCACCTCTGATTTTTGAATTTTCTCCCTGTTTAGAGACTATGTCCTTATTCCTTCTACCAAAGTGACTATACACTTCCCTACACTATATTACATCTAACACTTCTTTGCCTATTCCCCTAATCTGTCTTAAGTCCTTCTGCATACTCCCTGCTTCTTCAGCACTACCTGCCCCTCCACATATCTTTGTATCGATTGCAAACTTGGCCACAAATCCATCAATTTTGTCATCAAAATCACTGCCTTATAATGTGAAAAGAAGCGGTCCCATACCAACCCCCGTGGAACACCACCTGTCACTAACAGCCAACGAGAATAGGCCCCCTTTATTCCAACTTTTTTCCTCCTGTCAATCAGCCTATCCTCTATCCGTGCTAGTATCTTTCCTGCAATACCATGGGTTCTTATCTTGTTAAGCAGCCTCATGTGCAGCACCTTATCAAAGGCCTTCTGAAAATCCAAGTAAACAACGTCCACTGACTCTCCTTTGTCTATCCTGCCTGATACTTCCTCAAAGGATTCCAACAGATTTGTCAGGCATGATTTCCCTTTACAGAAACCATGCTGATCCTGGCCTACATGTGCCTCCAATTACTCTGGAACCTCATCCTCAGTCAGAGAGTCCAACATCTTCACAACCACTGAAGTTAGGCTAACTGCCCTATAATTTTCTTTATTTTGCCTCTTTGTCTTCTGAAAGAGTGGAGTGACTTCTGCAATTTTCCAGTCCTCCAGAAGCATTCCACAAAATATTGATTCTTGAAGGATCATTATTAGTGCATCCACAATCTCTTCAGGTACCTCTTTCAGCAACGTGAGGTGTAGTCCATTTGGCCAGGGTACCTATTCAGACCTTTCAGCTTCCCAAGTACCTTTTTCCAAGTATTAACAGCTACACTTGCTCCTGCCCCACCGAACTCGTTTCTGCATACCTCGACACTGTTTTATTACCCCTTGTTCAATCCCTTCCGACCTATGTTCGTGACACTTCTCACGCTCTTAAACTTTTCGATGATTTTAAGTTCCCTGGCCCCCACCGCTTTATTTTCACCATGGATGTCCAGTCCCTATATACTTCCATCCCCCATCAGGAAGGTCTCAAAGCTCTACGCTTCTTTTTGGATTCCAGACCTAATCAGTTCCCCTCTACCACCACTCTGCTCCGTCTAACGGAATTAGTCCTTACTCTTAATAATTTCTCCTTTTGCTCCTCCCATTTCCTCCAAACTAAAGGTGTAGCTATGGGCACCCGTATGGGTCCTAGCTATGCCTGCCTTTTTGTTGGCTTTGTGGAACAATCTATGTTCCGTGCCTATTCTGGTATCTGTCCCCCACTTTTCCTTCGCTACATCGATGACTGCATTGGCGCTGCTTCCTGCACGCATGCAGAACTCGTTGACTTTATTAACTTTGCCTCCAACTTTCACCCTGCCCTCAAGTTTACCTGGTCCATTTCCGACACCTCCCTCCCCTTTCTAGATCTTTCTGTCTCTGTCTCTGGAGACAGCTTATCCACTGATGTCTACTATAAGCCTACTGACTCTCACAGCTATCTGGACTATTCCTCTTCTCACCCTGTCTCTTGCAAAAACGCCATCCCCTTCTCGCAATTCCTCCGTCTCCGCCGCATCTGCTCTCAGGATGAGGCTTTTCATTCTAGGCCGAGGGAGATGTCTTCATTTTTTAAAGAAAGGGGCTTCCCTTCCTCCACTATCAACTCTGCTCTTAAACGCATCTCCCCCATTTCACGTACATCTGCTCTCACTCCATCCTCCCACCACCCCACTAGGAATAGGGTTCCCCTGGTCCTCACCTACCACCCCACCAGCCTCCGGGTCCAACATATTATTCTCCGTAACTTCCGCCACCTCCAATGGGATCCCACCACTAAGCACATCTTTCCCTCCCCCCCCTCTCTGCATTCCGCAGGGATCGCTCCCTACACAACTCCCTTGTCCATTCGTCCCCCCCATCCCTCCCCACTGATCTCCCTCCTGGCACTTATCCGTGTAAGCGGAACAAGTGCTACACATGCCCTTACACTTCCTCCCTTACCACCATTCAGGGCCCCAAACAGTCCTTCCAGGTGAGGCATCACTTCACCTGTGAGTCGACTGGGGTGATATACTGCGTCCGGTGCTCCCGATGTGGCCTTTTATATATTGGTGAGACCCGACGCAGACTGGGAGACCGCTTTGCTGAACATCTACGCTCTGTCCGCCAGAGAAAGCAGGATCTCCCAGTGGCCACACATTTTAATTCCACATCCCATTCCCATTCTGACATGTCTATCCACGGCCTCCTCTACTGTAAAGATGAAGCCACACTCAGGTTGGAGGAACAACACCTTATATTCCGTCTGGGTAGCCTCCAACCTGATGGCATGAACATTGACTTCTCTAACTTCCGCTAGGCCCCACCTCCCCCTCGTACCCCATCTGTTACTCATTTTTATGCACACATTCTTTCTCTCACTCTCCTTTTTCTCCCTCTGTCCCTCTGAATATACCTCTTGCCCATCCTCTGGGTCACCCCCCCCCGTCTTTCTTCCCGGACCTCCTGTCCCATGATCCTCTCGTATCCCCTTCTGCCTATCACCTGTCCAGCTCTCGGCTCTATCCCTCCCCCTCCTGTCTTCTCCCATCATTTTGCATCTCCCCCTCCCCCTCCAGCTTTCAAATCCCTTACTCACTCTTCCTTCAGTTAGTCCTGACGAAGGGTCTCGGCCTGAAACGTCGACTGCGCCTCTTCCTATAGATGCTGCTTGGCCTGCTGCGTTCACCAGCAACTTTGATGTATGTTGCTTGAATTTCCAGCATCTGCAGAATTCCTGTTGTTTACACTTACTTCTGTTCACTTCTGCTCTGACATACTGGCAAACTGCTAGTGTCTTCGAAAAATACGTATTAAATTCATTTATGATTTCTTTGACCTCCATCACTACCTCTCCAGCATCATTTTCCAGCAGTCCAATATCCACTCATACCTCTCTTTTACTCTTTATCGGAAAAATTATTTACTGTCTGCTTTGATATGTTTGACTGCCTCACCTTTATATTTCATCTTTTCTCTCCTTATCAATTTTAGTCGCCTTCTGTTGGTTTTTATAAGTTTCCCAATCCTCTATCTTCCTACTGCTTTTTGCTATATTATATGCCCTCTCTTTTGCTTTTATGCTATCGTTGACTTCCCTTGTCAGTCACAGTTGCCTCATCCTCCCTTTAGAATACTTCTTCATCTTCGGGATGTATCTTTCCTATGCCTTCTGAATTTTCACCATAAACACTAGACATTGCTGTTCTGCTGTATCCCAGCTAATGTTCCCTTCCAATCAACTTTGGCCAGTTCCTCTCTCATGCCTCTGTAATTCCCTTTACACCATTATAACACTGGCAGATCTGACTTTAGCTTCTCTCTCTCAAACTCAGGGTGAACTCAATCATATTATGATCAATGTCTCCCAAGTGTTTTTTTTTACCTTAAGCTCCCTAATCAAATCTGGTTCATTGTACAAAATCCAATCCATAGTTGTCTTTCCCCGAGTGAGCTCAACCATGAGCTGCTCTAAAAAGTCTTCTCATAGGCATTCTACAAAATCCCTCTCTTGGGATCCTGCACCAACCTGATATTCCCAATCTACCTGCCTATTGAAATCCCCATGACTATCATAACATTTCCCTTTTTACATGCCTTTTCTAATCTCCTGTTGTACTTGGTATATTAACCTCATCAGTTAATATTTACCCTTGCAGTTTCCACTCTATCCTATGCCACTCCATTCCAAGGATTTGATTTCAATTTTACCTGCATAGCCACTCACCCCTTATGCCTATTTGTCTGTCTTTTCGATACAAGGTGTATCCTTGTTTGTTAAGCTCCCAACTTTCAGCCACGACACAATGATGCCCACACAGCCATACCTGCCAATCTCTAACTGTGCTACAAGATCAACTACTTTATTCTATATACAGTGTGCATTCAAATATAACACCTCCAGTTCCATATTCATCATCCTTTTTGATTTTGCGCCCATATTGCATTTTACCTCATCCAATTGACTGTAGTTTTTCCTTAGCATTTGCCTGTCCATCCTCACTGTCTCAGTACACACTGCATCGATTTGTATACCAAGTAGCTGGTCATTATAATCACTGTGAACATTGTCATCACAATTTGCAGGAAAATTCAATGGGAAATGCAGAAAGCACAGCACAGTACCATTAATATCATCACCTTCCATGTTTTCTCATTCATCATCAAGCATTATGGAGTTGGGTGCAGAATATGAGAAATAAAAGGACGTCATAGACTCTAAAATGTGGCTGAACTGATATATATTAGCCAAATGGAGATCATGAGTATGAATTTTGATTTGGTACACAGATTTCTTGGCAAAGGGATTTGCAACATTCTTCTTGCCATGTATGGTGGTTTCTGGTGATATGCTGATAGATATAATAGCCTTAAGAATGATAACTGTTAATATCACACATCATTAACTTGTATTGTCTTATTTCACATTGTAGAATCATTTGTTTGGAAAATTCATTAAAAAAAAACTTTAAAACGTTTAGATTTTTTAAAATTCAGTAGGCTCTCTTTTCTGCCATAGAATTTGATGCAAATGTTAACAGATTGATTGATATGTATTGCATTTAGGATCCCTTACAACAATATCCTGAAGGCGATTAGTTCACTTTTATGTTGGGTTCATACCAATAGACCAATTCAAATGATTCAACATTGACTCATAGTGGTGATGGCAATTTCACTTGCTTTTGAGGAACTTGAACAAACACATCTTGGGCAGTGACAAACAGGGAGCTAGCTGTATGAAATAATTTTGTGGGATCTGGATTGAGCTGCACCTTCTGTGAGAATCACCCCGCGATGCCACAGGCACTTCCTCACAAGAAGCCCTTTGTCAGAAATGTGACCGTTGTCCACCTGGGCCACAGTGGCTCATTGATTTCAGACCTCTGGCTGAATTGCTTCCTCAAATAGTTCTGTCCTTACGAATCTTCTTTGATATTGCTGTTCCACTGCAGAGTTTAGTCCAATCACTGTTAAGCTCCATAATTTACTCCACAATTACAGTTCAAGGATTCATCACTCTCACTCAGCCAAGAGAGATAGCAATCATGTTATTTTCCATCCTAACTTGTTAAATATCACATCACAGAGGAGTGAATGTAAGTCCACGTGGGTTTTTCAATGGGGTTGAGAATGGCCTTGAAAGATTTTCTATGCATTCTTTGCAGTCTCTTGTTGTAATGCAGCTCAGAGCACAGGGCTTTTTTCAGAAATACTGGTGGGCATGCAGATAATATGACCCAGCCATCAGACCTGGGTTAAATATACTCAGTGTATTCACACAGTGTTCTGCATTCTGGCTGAAAACCCAAGTTGGTCGATCTTTCGTTGATTCTTTTATAGTTATTATTCTATGGATTTATTGAGTATACCCACAAGAAAATGAATCTCAGGGTTGTATATAGTGTCATATATGTACTTTGAGAATAAGTTTATTTTGAACTTTGATATCCTGCCAAGCAATCTGGAATAATTTGCACAGAGCATTTCAATGATACCTTTCCAGTTCTTTGAGGAATCTGATGCAAATTTCTGTGTCTCTGAAGCTTAGAAAAGATTGAAGATCACTCATACTCAGTTGACCCTGAGCTCATTACTTTGTCTGAGATTAATTTTCAAACACACTTTTCCACAATCAGGTAAAGGTCTTGCTGGTGCATGGATTTGCTGGAAAATGTCATCACTGATGTGTGCATTCAATGACCAATTCTGATGGAAAGTGATCAATATTTTGGAGAAGCTCTTTGTGGGTTTTAATTATAAGGAACGTTACTGTGTAGTCTGAATAAATTGATAGATGATCTTTGTCTTCCAAATGTTCAGCATAAGACACTTCTACTTGCTTGCTTCAAAGTTCTGAGGTTCAAAGTTAAAAGTAAATATATATTTAAAGTAAATATATGTCACGATATACAACCCTGAGTTTCATTTTCCTGTGGGCATTCACAGTAAATACAAGAAACACAATAGAATCAGTGAAAGACTGGATCCAGCAGGACTGACAAACAACAAATGTGCAAAAAACAACAAACTATGCAAATACAAAAAGAAAGAAAAAAATAATAACAAGACTACGTCTCAAGCTTAATGAAGAGCTGGACTTCCCTTGTAAGTGGGTTGGTGAGGAGTCACAGCATCTTGCAAGAAGGTTTAGAGAAGTTCGCATTAGTAATCCTTCTGCAGGTTTTCAAATGCTGTGGCTGGACAAGTGCTATGACTCTCCAGAGGCATTCGAAGAATTCCGCTCGGTAGACTCGATAATTTTCCAAAGTTCTCACGCAAAGAAGCATAGAAGTTACAGGAGCTTGATGATTTGTTGTCATAACTGCAAGCCACAAGAAATGAGCTACCTCCTAGTGCTGAGTTTCTTGGATACTGAAAGAGGAATAAACCCTATAGTGGAGGAACTAACGAACAATATACAAGAACAGAGCATCATGTCCCCTATCCAGCATTTTCATTTTTTGTGGTCTTCGTCTGTTGTCACACAGAAATACAAAATGTCCCTAGTTTTATGCTGTCATCTTCCAGTAACACGTCATTCAAAGAGAGGTCTTCATCAAAAACTTGGAAAACCAGAACCGCTATCACGGTTAACAAAATTGAAGTAGAGAACTCTATCGTGAACCCTGATAGACAATGCTCTGTCTCTAAGAAACCTCACCCCTTAAGGAAATCCAGAGGATTCAGAGAAAAAACACTTGCAGACCGGAGACAATTTCTAAAGAGTACTCAGTATGTTTCAACGCTGTGCTTCAAAAGCATATCAAGCAAAAGACTGTAAAGATATCATACATTGCACTGAGTGCAACAGTGACCAGTACATATCAGCACTTCATTAAGGGCTGACACCTTGGGCTGTTACTAGTTCCAGCACACCAGCAGCAGAGCACAGCAGGGAATCGTCAGATGTAGCTACTTCCTCATGCACAGTGGTATGCTGGAAAGGCTTCCAAGGCAAATCCTGTTTTAAAATATGTCTGGCCAGCATCTACTCTAAAGGATATCCTGAGCAAAAAATAAAGGCATATGCGATATTGGATGATTAGGGTAATGGATCATTGGCAAAATCCACTTTCTTTGACATATTTAGTATTCAAAGTTCTGTTTCCCCAAACACTCTAAGAACATCATAAGTTGCTGGAAGAAGAGCCAGTGGATTTGTCATGGGATCAGTAGGAGGGGAGGTCTGCTTACCTTTGCCAGCCTTCACTGAGTGTGACCATATTCACAACAAAAGGGATGAAATCCCAACTCCTGAAACTGCCAGTGGTCATTCGCATCTTAACACCAGACCTGACAAGATTCCTCCATTTGACTCTTTTGTTGAGATTCTCCTGTTGCTTGGCAGAGACACAATCCATGCACATGAACAGCACAATAGTTGGCACAGTGCACCTTATGGCTAATGATTGGAACTGAGTTGTGTTATATTAGGTGGTGCTCATTAACCCACTGTTGTATGTTTAAGACTAACACCATGGAGAATGGGTGCCCAAGGCATTTCAGACCCATGACAGTAGAATCTGTATGTAAGAGAAGATTGTAGGTAAACAAACCAAGAACCCAGACATACTTACCGCTGCTCAGCCAGATTTAGGCAAGCTGGTCTTCTGTCACTCAGAAGATGATTATAAGCTGGCACCTTTCATTGAAGATGAGGTCTTCCTTCAAATCATGACCAAGGAGTACAGCAAAGACTAGTCAAACAATTGGGTAGCTCCCCATGCTTTTTGCTTACCACGACAACTCCTACCAAACAACAGAGAACAGTTGTCCCTCAGTCGCACATTGAGAAGAAAACAGAAATGAAAGATCATTATGTAGAATTTACGAAGAGGCTCTTCTGGAATAATCATGCTGAGCTAACTCCTCCACCAGTTCCTGACAAAGAAAACTGGAATTTGCCCAATGTTGGTGTTTACCACCCCCAGAAACCTGCACAAATATGAACTGCTTTTGATTCAAGTGTGTGGTTCAACGGCATCTCACTGAACAATGTGCTCTTGTTGGATCCAGGCCTCAATAACAGTCTGCTTGGTTCTCCTCATGCACTTCAGAACTAATTCCATCACAGTGATGGCACACATTGAACAAATGTTCCACAGCTTCCGGGTGAGAGAGGATCATTGAGACTACCCCAGATTCTTGTGGTTTCATGACTACCAACTGGATAAAGAGATTCTGGAGCACAGCATGGGAGTTCAATTATTTGATAACTGTCCATCAACAGCAATGGCCTTAAGAGGACAGCTATCAAGGGAGAGAAGGAATTCAGCACTTGGCATAGTCTAATCTCAGACTGCATCCAACAGGGCTGAGGTCATGCAACATTTCCAGTCCAAAGATCTGGCCAAAGGTCTACAGAATCTTGACCTTGGACAGGACCTCCCTTCTATATAGTGCTATATAGGGACCTTGTTATTGACACCCAGGTCACTGATACTGGAAGACCCTTTACATGTCATGGCGTGCTAACGACCATCAACAACCTATTTGACCCTCCTGGATTTTCTGGCCCAGTCAGTATGCAGGGACACTTTACGGTAAGAGAGTTGACCTCGGACACTTGTAGATGGGACATCTCACTCCCAAAATAGAAACATAAGTAGAGGTGGCAGTGGTATTCTTTCCTTCAGGACTTTAAAGGCTTGAAAATTCCAAGAACCTATACAACAATTCTACTATCTACAGCTCAGAAGAATGAGAACTGCATCTTCTGTGATGTGTCAACTGAAGTTATTGCTGCAGTTACATACCTGAAGATCACAGACACTGCAGAATAGTGAAGTTGGATTCATCCTGGGCAAGACAAAAGCTTGGTCCCAAAGCAGACCTCACAATAACAAGGCTTGAGTTCGGTGCTGTTGCTCTAGCAGTTGAGATGACAGAGATGATAACCAAAGAGCTGGTGATCATGGTATCAAAACTACATGATATCAAGTTCTTTACAGACAGCTATGTTGTGCTTGGTTATATATTTCATGAAACAGGGAGATTCTTTGCTTATGTACATAATAGGATCCAGTGTATCAGACAATCAACTCAGAAGAGGCAATGGAACCACGTTCCTACTGATCTCAACCCAGTTGATCTTCCACCAGAGTGCTCCAAGCTAATCAGCTCACCCTCTCCTCATGGTTAACTGGCCCAGCATTTCTTCCTGATCCCCAACAGGACCATAGAGAGCAGGAAACTTCCTACTTTGCCAATCCTGAGGCAGATGCAGAAATACAACCTCAAGTATTGACCAACATCACTCAACACCCCAATGTAGCAGCATGTGCTCTGAGTGTTTTTCAAGCTGGAAGTTGCTTACCAGAGCAATTGCCCAGCTCTCACATATTGCACGAGCAACTATGTCATCAAAGCTGCCATTTTCAAAGTGAGAGTGGTTAAAGACTGTGTATTAAGACAGCTTTCAAGACCAGTCTCTGAAACTATCTTTTACCAATGATTTCATGATCATAGACACAAAAGGCACTGCAGATTCTGGAAATCTAGAGCAATATACAGAATGTGCTGGAGGAGCTCAGCAGGGCAGGCAGGATCTGTGAACGGGAATAAACAGTCAACATTTCAGTCCAAGACCCTTCATCAGGACAGGACAGGAAGGGGGAAGAAAAGATCATTTGATTATTAGTTTGACATTCTATGGATGCCAGGCAGGAGTGTTCTGGCCTCTAGAAATACAGTTCATTTTGTATGGACATCGCTTCTGAGAAGTAAGCTGTTTTTTGCACCATTTCCTGTGCAGGTTAGTTTTGATTTAATTTGAAGCACAGGATGGAAAGACATGCATCCCTATTGACTTTTTAATGTCCTTGGAACAGCAAAATCTGTGAGTCTTAAGTTTTTGTTAATATTAGTAAATATTTAGTATATTTTTAATGAAGTATTATGTTTAAATTTATCATTGCCCCATGAGTTTAGGCATTTACACTGCACAGTTATGGAATGTTGCGTATGTGTATAACCTTGGTTAACACCGGTTGTGAGAATAATCAACAGTATTAGTATATTCAAGTGCATGATAATTCTGCATTGCATTGAATACATTTTTTAATTAACTTCCTAGTGTTTCACAAGTAAAATCCCATTAAAAACTCTGGGGAAAACTTCTGCATCAGGTGATTTTTTTAGAAGTTGTTTAACTCGCTACATAACTGTACTGTGCACTGAGAGGGCAGTAGCATACTCATTGTACCTCTCAAAAGATGGATTCTGCATTGTGACTCCAGGGGGTTGGTGCTTGATGTGTGTTCTTGGTAATAGTTTGTCCTCTGTAATTATTACAAATGGATTCATCTTCTTTGGCATCTCTGAGATGCCAAACACGATGTGTAGGAGTTCAAGTTTAGAAAGGAGATCTGCTGATATTTCTTTTGTGAGTTCAGTGCACTGTGCTCCTAGCTTTCTGGTGACTATTTGATAAAAATGATAAGTTACATCAAATTATCGAGTTTATGTCAATAAAGGAGGAAAAGTGTGATACCCAGCTTTAATGTGATCAGGTATACGATTGAGAACAGATAAGAATCAGGCACACTAACATGAATTATGTATATAAATGCTCAGGCAATTTCCTTATGGGGAAGATTTCTCATGGAAATGATTGATAGCACCTTCTAACTTGGGTTAGATGCTTAGTGTGAGCATGAAGAATGGACAGAATGAATCCCATTTTTAGAACTTGTTTTCTCTCTTAAGTATCTACTGCAGTCAGCAAAAAATAAAATCACAGCAAAAAATATAAAAAAAGAATCAATGCACAAAAGAAACTGTAAAATCTTTAAATTCTTTGGTGTTTTCATTGCAAGCTGGTAAAACAAGAAGTACACACATAGCCATGCATGTTCAATTGTGAGGAACTTTCGGACTATTTTAGTGGTGTTTAGTATTGTGGCTTTTTGAAAATTTACTCAGATATTACCATGTAGCCCTATTATGTAGTGCCTTTGGGCTGACACCAGTTGTAGATATTGCTATTGGGACAAAGCCTACCTTGTTCATGTTCTGAGTTTTTCAATTTCCTCTTTTAATTCAGTATATTTCTGGTGATTTTCACTTATTAATTTTTGTGTTATGTGTGTTTGGAATGGCTATATCTGTTAAATAAGTTGTTACTGCTTATTTATTCTGTATTACTATATCCAGACGGTAATTATGGATTGTCCTATTTGTAATAAATGATCAGTCATAATATAATTTGTGGTATTCTGTTTCTAAAACTGGATGAGGCTTGTATTTATACTAAGGTGTGATTCCATTTATGTGCTTTAAAGCAAGATTTTGATGAATGACGTTTGTTACTTGATTGTGCCTGTGTAAGTAATCAGATTGTGCTAAACTGCTACAGGATCCCGTAATGTGTTGGATAGTTCATGGCTTTTTTTTGGCAATTTCTACATTTATCAGATTAAATTTGTTGGTCCTTTATTATGTATTTTTGATCATTTTAGATGTTAATCACCTGGACCTTCACTGGCACAAGGAACCATTCTGTTTCTCAGAAGAGGTCACAACTCGGAGCCAGGTATTCAATGTTTTCTGGCCTACATCTAGTCTTCTCAGATTGTGTGGATGTCTTCCATGGAGGATCATGCTCTTCCATGAGCTTTTACTTCAATAGTGATAATGTCTTCATTTTTCTGGGTTGTGGTCTCATATAAGTTTAGTGGTGTATACTTCTTACCAGAATTGTATGGAATGCTGATTCCTGTTTTCGTTGCTGGAAGTATATTCCTAGAAGTTTTATCTGACTGTTCTGCAGATTTTTAATGCTTGTTATTCTTCTTCCCCCTTCTGTTCTAGGTCGTGTTAATCTAAGCCCATTCGAGTGCACATAATGTTTTCTGAAGTCTGTCACTTCAGTTCTTATTTTTCT
This sequence comes from Mobula hypostoma, assembly GCF_963921235.1. NCBI lineage: Eukaryota > Metazoa > Chordata > Chondrichthyes > Myliobatiformes > Myliobatidae > Mobula > Mobula hypostoma. The sequence goes on from NC_086098.1 coordinate 192,937,847, forward strand.
TTATAAATTTTCCAGATCAGCTTTGGACCAAGATATTATGCCAAAAGAATACATTAATATAGGAATAGCGAAAGTGTTTATTGCCTTTGTTAAATTTTTACTGTTGAGCTTTGTTTGGCAGATTTTCTAAAGCTTTGAAGTAAACTCTGTCAGAAGTTTTTCCTTTATCACTATGATCTATTTTCTTTCCTGGTTGATATCACAGATACTTATATGTTTCATATTCATCCATTGGTTGTATTGTATCCTTTATTATTTTGTTTGTTTTTTTCTTTTAGTATTTGCACAGTTTGTTTCCTTTGTTGGTCCATCTTGTTGTTTATGGTTTTTCATTGATTCTATTGTGTTTCTTTGTATTTTACTCTGATTGCCTGCAAGAAAATGAATGACATATGTGGTGACATGCATATACTTTGATGATAAATTTACTTTGAACTTCGACCAGTTTAAAAACACTATAGACTCAGCTTCAAAGATTACAAGATTGATCTAAAAAAAATGTGCAAGTGGAATGTGAGATTCGGAGTCTTACAATTGACCACATCTGCATCAACTACATAGCTATCGTGCCTATAAGAGCTGAACCATATCAGCAAGGTATCATACATTAAATCAACTCTTATTAAGGTCTTTCTGCCTTATGCACTCACAAGTCACCAACATTAATGGAATTCCCTTCATTTTCACGAATGAGTGCAGACCCAACACCAATCAAGAATTTCAACATCATTGAGGACAGCTCATTTGATACTTCATCCACCCCTTCCATCAGGAAGGACTGCAGTTGCAATAGCTTCTCCTTAAGCATTACCTTAGGATTGACAATGACTTGCTTCCACTAAAGTTAAATTGTAGCTCAGGGGAACAGTAGAGTACTCCATAGCCAAGGTGGGAGATGGCTAACATGGCTGATAGAGTGAAGTTTAGTTGGAATTCTAGTGATAGGACAGGGTGGTGTCTTCAGAATCAGAATTAGGTTTAATATCACCGGCATTTGCTGTGAAATTTGTTGTTTTGCGGCAGCAGTACATTGCAATACATACTGTAAAATTAAAGACTATAGATTACAATAAGAAGTATATATTAAGAAATAAATTAAGTAAGTAGTACAAAAAGAGAGGGGAAAGTACTGAGGAAGTGTCCATGGATTCATTGTCCATTCAGTCATGTGATGGCAGAGAGGAAGAAGCTGTTCCCGAAATGTTGCGCTTCTGGCTTCAGGCTCCTGTACCTCCTCCCTGATGGCAGTAATCAGAAGAGGGCATGACCTGGGGGATGGGGGGCCTTAATGATGGATGCCACCTTCTTGAGGCATCACCTTTTGAATGTGTCCTGCATGCTGGGGAGGCTAGTGCCCATGATGGAGTTGACTGTTTTTCCAGCTGCAACTTTTTCCAATCCTGTTAGTTAACCTTCCGTAGTAGATGGCGATGCAAGCAGTTAGAACATTCTCCATGGCACATCTGTAGAAATTTGTGACTGTCTTGGGTGACCAATTCTCCTCAAACTCCTGATGAAATATAGCCAATGTCATACTTTCTCTGTAATTGCATCAATACGTTAGGCCCACAAAGTTAGATGCTGACACCCAGGAACTTGAAGCTGCTCACCCTTTTCTCTTCTGATCCCTAGATGGCAACTGGTGTGTGTTCTCTCAACATATCCTTCCTGAAATCCACAATCAATCCCTTGGTCTTACTGATGTTGAGTATAAGGTTGTTGCTGCAACACCACTCAATCAATCAGCTGATCTATTTCGCTCCTGTACACCGTCCCGTCACCATCTGAAATTTTGCCAAATAGTTGTGTCATCGGTAAAGTTACAGATGTCATTTGGCTGTGCCTAGTCACACAGTCATGGGTGTAGAAAGAGTAGAGTAGTCGGCTAAGCACACATCCTTGAGGTGTGCCTGCATTGAGTATCAGCGAGGAGGAGGTGCTATTTCCAATCCACACACACTGTAGTCTCCCGGCGAGGAAGTCAAGGATCCAGTTGCAGAGGAAGGTACTGAGGGGCAGGTTTTGGATCTTTTTGATTAGAATTGAGGGTATGATTGCGTTGATGGCTAAGCTGTATCAATAAACAGCAGGCTGACACACTATAAGTATTACTATTGTTCAGGTGATCCAAGGCTAAGTGGAGAGCCAATGAGATTGCACTTGCTGTAGACCTATTGTGGTGGTGGGCAAATTGCAGTGGGTCCAGGTCCTTACTTAGGGGGGAGTTGATTCTAACAATGACCAACCTCTCAAAGCACTTCATCGCAGTAGAGGTGATTGCCACTAGGTAATAGTCATTGAGGCAGCACACCCAGCTCTTCTTGGGTCCCTCTTTTGAAGATGGGAATGTCAGACTGCAGCAGTGAGAGATTGCAGATGTCCTTGGACAGCTATGCCAATTGGTTGGCACGGGTTTTCAGAGCCCTACCAGGTACATCATCAGGGCCTGACACCTTGCGATGGTTCACCCTCTTGAAAGATGTTCTAACGTCGGCCTCCGAGACCTAGCTCACAGGGTCATCAGATACTGCAGGGATTCACATGGATGTAGTTCTATTCTCCCTTTCAAAGCATTTATGATGTTAGGTTTTGCTTTGTAGGAAGTGATGGCCTGCAAACCCTGTCAGAGCTGAAGTGCATTCGATTCTGTCTTTAACCTCAATTGGAATTTCACCTTCTGTGGGTCGTACCTGGCCCTCTTGTATAGTTCTGGATCATCAGTCTTGAAAGTTGCAGATCCAGCCTTCAGCAGACTATGAATTTCCTGGTTCATCCATGGCTTTTGATTTGTGTATGTCCCATATGTTCTTGAAGGCACACATTCATTTACACAGGTTTTTTTGAAGTCTGTGACAACTGTGGTGTATTCATTCAGACTCAGAATATTGTCCAGTCCACCGACTCGAAGGAGTCCTGTAAGCACACCTCCACTTCCCTTGACCATACCTCTTGGCCCTCACCAGTGGTGCTGTGGTCTTTAGTCTCTGCCTATATGCTGAGAAGTAGAAGTATAGCCGGGTGATCGAACTTTCCAAAGTTTGGGTATGGAATGACACAGTTAGCTTTCTTGATGGTGGTATAGCAGTGGTCTAGTGTGCTGGCTCCTCTAGTTTCACAGTGATATAATGGTGGTAATTGTTGAGAGACTTCTTCAAGCTGGCCCGGTTAAAACCTCTCATAATGATAGGGAAGGCATCAAGGTGTGTTGTTTTGTGACTGCTGATTACGTTGTTCAGCTCCTCCAGAGCCTGTCTGACATTAGCCTGAGGTGGAATGTACACCCTTATCAGGACAATGCCAGAAAACTCCTTCGGCATATAAAATGGATGACATTTGACCACAAGATGTCCCAGGTCTTGACACAGCACAAATAAGTCTTCTGTTGCCCATCAAATAAGTGTTTAAAAAACCTGGGCAAAGAACAGCATAAAACAGAAGGATCAAGGATTGGCTTTATCTGCCATAGACCTTTACAAGAATTAGGAATTTGCAGTGGTGTGTTACAACATGCAGCAAAAAGCAACATTTGACAATTATAAGGAATAAAGAATTAAATTAAAAAAATAAAATTAGATGTTAAAGTATGGATAGGGATTAAAATGCATATAAATACCAACATGTATTTACAATCCATGTGTGGTGTTTATCCCATGTAAACAGTGATATAGTGTTTACTGTGCAGTGCAATGCATGAGGCAATAAAGGGAGATGTGGAGACTGACTAGAAGGGTTGATCAGACTAACTGCCTGGGGATAGGAAGTTTTCAGATGGCCATAATTTTTCACAGGAAGTAATCCTATGGTGCCTGATGTTAGCCCCACTTGCCCTTGCATGAAAAAAGATAATAAAAACAAATTAATGTAAAAAATGCATGACAACTTATTGAAATAGTTAGTTTGTGAATGTCAGTACAAGAAACCAAATAATCTGGGACATGTGTGAACAGCAGAGGAAACTAAGTATCTCTGTGGAATAAATAATACAGGGACTAAGGAAGAGGTGTAAATTGTACTAGCCGATTTCATTGTCAAATCAGATAAGAGACAATTAGAGATCATAAGAGAAATATTAGATTAAGAGAATAAGAAAACAAGTGAGGAAAACTTAAACAACAGATTGTTTTCAAATTTTTGTTTTGTCCCAATAGTAATTAAAGCCCAAAGGAATGAAATACTTCTTTATTAAATTAGTTCTCAGGTCAATAAGTATTACAAAGCACATTATTAGAAAAGTACTTAGAAAATGGACAAGATAATTGCCTATGGTTAGTTATGTCTGTATTTTTGTCATAAGTATACCAACTTCACACCACTAAAATAAATTGAAGAAGTTGGTTTCCATGAAGCTCATAGAAGTAAACTGCATCTCAAACAGAAATAATTGGACTTCTGCTTTTAGTTAACTATCTGTGTTTCCCTGAAGTTGCTATGATGTTTCCCAATAAATAACAGCAGGTATTATATGGTTTTCTTGACAGAAAATTTTTGTGATGAATTTTCACTTTCTAGGTCTCTTGCATGTTTGCTAAATTTGCTCTCTAAACACTGCAGCTGCAACTTGTAATATCACAAACAGTAGTAAGTAAACTTCCAACCAATATTGTTTTAACTTCTTGTCATAAAAGGGAGTCAAACTTCAGTTCAGAAAATGTAAATGGAAAGCAGTAATCTGATTCAGGCTAAAACAAATTATTGTCTACAGAGCAGCTTTGCAGATACCCTGTCTGTAAAAGTAAGATTTTGCTCACTGCACCTGGTTTGTTACTGCCTGAGATGCGGTATAAGACAATGGGTTACTTTATTTGGTTTCTCTCAAATAGGCAAGCTGACTCTGAGTTGCTTAGTTCAAGAAAGATTGCAGATCAGATAGATCATAGCATTTAGCATTTCAATACTGGAAGGTTTATGTACTCAATTAATTTAGCTTCTCAGCACTTACAGTTTCATCCGATATCTCTCAATGTCTCCAAGATGCTTTTAGACTGTTTGTGTAAAAAGGATATCTAAGGGAATAGCATATGTGTGTGAAGTCACCCAAGTAGAAGAAATGTGTATAAAAGTGTATGAATGAAGAACAAGAAGAAGCAATGAAGAATTAGTGGGTGAACTAGAATCCATTACTCTTGTGTCAGCTTCTATGATGAGTGATTCGTTCATCTGCATTTTTGCTATGTCTTTTTAATTTATAGGTTTGTTCCTATGTTTTGGAAATCTTTTGTAATTTGGAAATGTTTAAGATAAAAATCCTCTGTGAGCTTTAAAGGCGTTTTAAGAATGTAGTTTATATTAAATATGTATCACTGAAAATAAATGAACTGTGTTTTAAACTAATTTGTTCGTTGGAAGTATCTTTTCCTTGGTAGGGAGAGGTGACCCACTGCTCGAATAGTGGGTATTGGCAGCTAAACTCACCATGGAGAATAAACAGGGAAGTGAACTAGTCTTCGAAGATTCAGTAGTTACACTATAATGTGCCTTTAATGAGAGTACTTGTGGCTATTTATGTAAATCCAATTGGGTCTTCATTTGAGTTTCAGACTTTGTGTACCGCAAACCCAATACGATCACATTAATATTTAATAGGTTTTTTGGAAGTGCAGATAGTGAAACCACTTTCTCTTACATGACTTTTTGATATATTTGCTAAAGCTGATTATGGAAATGGAGTTGTGATTTTGACACAGAGATGATCAACAGCAACTACAAAACTAGAAACAAAGCAGAAGATCAAAGTATGTTAATACGGCTAAAATATTTTCCAACCCATAATGTTTTCATTTCTTTAGGTACTTCAGAGAGTATTTACTTTTACAAATGTGAATCATATAACTTTTGTTGGTTTTCAACTAAATCCTAATGCAATAACCTACAATAATTTATTTCTGGATGATATAAAATGTTCTCAAAAAAAAGGTCAGATTGCCCTGGAGAGTATGATTTCCATTGGTCATTGGCACCAACATACAAAGACCTGATCTTTGAAAATCAACTCTCAAATTGCAGTGTCCAAAGTACGATAACTTGCTTTCCTTTCAATAAATTACTGATTATTCTATTGTTAGGTCCTCTTTCAATAAATTTTAATAGAATCAGAACTTGTAAAATATTCAGAGTCAGAATCAGAATAAGGTATATTATCACCGACATGTGACATGAAATTTGTTAACTTAGTAGCAGTTCAATGAAATATGTAATCTAGGAGAGAGAGAGAGAGAGAGAGAAATAATAATAATAATAATAATAAATAAACAAGTAAATCAATTACATATATTGAATAGGTTTAAAAATTGTGCAAAAAGAGAAATACTGTATATTAAAAAGGTGAGGTAGTGTCCAAAGCTTCGAAGTCCATTTAGGAATCGGATGGCAGAGGGGAAGAAGCTGTTCCTGAATCGCTGAGTGTGTGCCTTCAGGCTTCTGTACCTCCTACCTGATGGTAACAGTGAGAAAAGGGCATGCGCTGGGTGTTGGAGGCCCCAATAATTGATGCTGCCTTTCTGAACCACTGCTCCCTAAAGATGGTCTGGGTACTTTTAGGCTAGTGCCCAAGATGGAGCTGACTAGATTTGCAACCTTCTGCAGCTTCTTTTGGTCCTGTGCAGTAGCCCCTCCATACCAGACAGAGATGCAGCCTGTCAGAATGCCCTCCATGGTACAACTATAAGTTTTTGACATGCCAAACCTCTTCAAACTCCGAATAAAGTATAGCCGCTGTCTTGCCTTTTTTATAACAACATCGATATGTTGGGACCAGGTTAGATCCTCAGAGATCTTGACACCAATGAACTTGAAGCTGCTCACTCTCTCCACTTCTGAACCCTCTATGAGAATTAGTATGTGCTCCTTCATCTTACCTTCCTGAAATTTATCATTACACTGTACATTCAACCTAGTTTTTTATTGTTTAGTTTCCAAGATTATGACTTTCCTCAGCTACTGAAAACACATCAGACAGCAAAGGGATTTTAATGATCACATTTGAAGTTTGAAATATTTTAACATAATTTTCCATCACTGAAATTGTTTTGATCAAACCCCAAGTTGGAAATATCCCTACACAATAAATGACATAAAAATAAGATACATTAGGAAAAAAAGTTTACAACTTGAATAGAAATAGGCTGAACCATTGTGTTGAACTTGTTATTTATTTTGTTTATCTTTGGGTTTAGTTTAATCCAGATGTCCAATGTTCGATTTTTAAAGAGATGGCCTGAAAACACACTTTGATGGCAGTTATGAAGATCAACCAGAAATCAGTTAAGAGTAGGCAAATTGATGCTCTTTCATCAATTGAAGCAGGCCCAAGAGAAGAGCTGTTGGAGGACTAACTAGTTCAGCACCTGAAGAGAGAAATGGACTGTAAACTTTCTCGGTTGAGAGCCTTCATCTGTACTGGAAGAGTAGTGGGGAAATGGACTGAGGAGGAAGATGGGGAAAGAACTAGCGAGGAATAGGTACATCCAGGTGAGGAGGGTTGATCCAGATGTGGAGGGATTGAGGAAGAGATACTTCTACCCTTCCCTCCCCCACCTGCCTCCATCTTCTAATCAAACATTCTGACCTGGACCTCCCTCTAGAAACTGGTGGGCATTGAAGATGCATTCCGAAAGTAAAATTCATTTCTCTTAATGTCAATGGGCTGTTAAATCCAATCAAACACAGTAAAATTCTATCAAAGATGAAGAAAGAACAAGCCCATGTAGTATATTTACAGGAATCTCACTTAAGTGATAATGAGCATGGAAAACGAAGAGAATTGGCTTCACTATTTGTTTTTCTACTCATTTAAATCAGGACATAGGAGAGGAGTTGCTATTCTCATCTCAAGCAAGCTAAATTTTGAAGAAGTATTCGAAATGGGAGATAAGGAGGGCAGATATATTCTGGTAAGGGGGAACATAGATGGAAACCCAGTTACTCTATTGAATATATACGCACCCCCAGGAAGTAATATTAGTTTCTTCCAGAAAATTACTAATATTATGGTAACGGAAACAGAAGGTCTCTTGATATGTGGGGGAGACTTAAATTTACAATTAAAACCATAGTTAGACTCTTCCAATAGAAAAACCTATGAAACAAAGTCCTTACATAAGAAAGTTAACACACTTTTTGAGGATGTTGGTCTAATTGATATATGGAGGGACATTTTTCCCCGACAGAAGGGATTACACTCACTATTCTGCCCCCCATTCTGTATATACAAGAATAGACTATTTCATAACATTTGTAAAAGATGAAGACAAAATAAACACCTGTGGAATTGGGACAATAGATGTAAGTGACCATGCACCTATATATTTATTTGTTGATTTCGACCTACAACCAAAGAACACCAATTGGAAACTAAATTTAAGTCTACTCAATAATCCCTATTTTAAGGAACAAATTTTTTTAAAATTGGTCTTTACTTAGAATTCAATGATAATGGAGAGGTTTCACCTCCCATTCTGTGGGATACTCTGAAGACTGTCTAAAGAGGGAAAATTATAGCGATATCTTCATATAAGAAAAAAATAAGGACTAAAACATTAGAGGAATTACAAAATATGCTGAAGGAACTAGAAAAAAAAACAAATTGAGTTTGGCACAAGATACATTAGAGGAAATTTTTAAAAAATTAGTAATGAAATTAATAGTTTGGCTACACAAGAAATCAGGAAAACTTTAATGTTTCTGAAACAGAGACACTATGAAAGTGGATCTAAATCTATGAAAATACTGGCGTGGAAACTGAAAAAAATGATAGCAGAAAATACAATCCGTAGAGTTAGGGATCCAAGAACAAAAGTGATAAAAAAAAAATAAGCTAAGTGAAATTCAAGAGGCTTTTGAAGTGTTTTACAAAACTTATTCCAAAGTTCCAGGGGGAAGCATAACCCAAATTGACACCTTCCTGAATTTTTTAGAGTTACCCACTTTAAGCGAAGAACAAAATAGAATGATGACTGCAGACATAACTGAAGCTGAACTAAAAACTGCAATTAGTAGGCTTAAATTAAGCAAGTCACCAGGATCAGATGGATATACGGCAGAGTGGTATAAAGAATTTTAAAAAAGGAGTTAATTCCTGTTTTACTCCCCACACTGAACTGGGCTCTAAAAAAGGCACAAATGCCACCCAGCTGGAAGGAGGTGATAATCTCAGCTATACCAAATGAAGGCAAGGATAAAATGGAATGTGGGTCATTTAGACCAATATCTGTTCTTAATGTGGATTATAGATTATTTACCTCAACCATGGCCAAACGATTAGAAGAGTTTCTACCCACACTGATACATAATGATCAGACAGGTGTTATACAACAACACCAAACACAGGACAATATACGAAGGACACTTCACATTATAGATCATATACAAAAAAATAAAATTGAAGCAATAGTGGTAGGCGTGGACGCTGAAAAGGCATTTGATTCAGTTAATTGGATTTTCTTTACAGAGTTTTACATAGATTTGGTTTACATGACACAATTATTAAAACTATACAGGCACTATATAACAATCCTACTGCTAGGATTAAAATCAATAGATAGTTATCAAATAGTTTTACCCTAGAAAGGGGCATGAGACAGGGTTGTGCATGGTCACTGCTACTCTTCGCATTATATCTGGAACCATTAGCCCTATACATCAGACAAAATAAAGATATCAGGGGAATTACTATTAAAGGGACAGAGCATAATTGGCCTGTTGCACGGATGACATTTTGATCTATCTAGGGCAACCAACATACTCTTTACCTAAATTGATGCAATCCTTTGAACAATACGGTCAATTATCAGGATACAAGTTCAACATAGATAAAACCCAATTACTTTCATATAACTATAGCCCACCAAGAGAAATTGAAAGTAGATATCCCTGGGCATGGCAAACAGAGTCTTTCAAATATTTGGGCATCATTATGCCAAACAATTTGGCAAAATTATCAGAATGGAATTATCCACCTATATATAAAAAAATTAAGGAAGATATAACAAGATGGAACCTAATTCCTTTTTTTAGTCTCAGTTCAAGGATTGAATCCATTAAAATGAATATATTGCCCAGACTATTATATCTCTTTCAGACCCTACCAATCGAGATGAACAAAAATCAATTCAATGAATGGAACAAAATGTTATCAAGATATATATGGCAAGGTAAAAGGCCTAAAGTTCATCTCAAAACTTTGCAATTAGCCAAGGAAAAGGGAGGATGCGGCCTACCTTCTCTTAGAGATTATTATTTTGCAGCACATTTGAGAGCTGTGATAAGCTGGTGCAACCCATCATGTGATGCTCAATGGAAAAACATTGAAGAGAGGATACTTTCCATCCCCAGACAGGCAATTTTGGCTGATAACAACCTACAAAGTTACATAAATACTATTGACAACCCGTGGGTGAAATGGACTCTTAAAATATGGAAGACTATTATAAAAGAATATAAACTAGAGGGAGATATTGCATTTCTTAAATGGTGTGCATATGACTTGGATTTTTTGCAGAATAAACCGGATACTAGATTTACGGACTGGACAGCTAAAGGAATAACAGTTCTTTACAACATAATGAAAGAAGGAACACTGTTCAGTTTTGAAATGCTTTTATCGGTATTTACAGATGTGCCAGTATGTTAATAGGAGGGTTAAAAATGTAACCAAGGCAAGTACATGTTTGATAGGGCTATTAAGAAAAGCGTATAATTCAGATAACAGTAGTAGAATCATTTCAAGCGAGTATAAGGGTTTGCCAAATCTTAAAACACATTTGACTTCATACATTAAAACAAAATGGGAGAAGGAAAGAGGGATAATTATATCTGAGGAAGACTGGACAATAATATGGAAGTACCAATGGGAGTGTACCAGTTCACAGAAATGGAGGGAGTTCGGATGGAAAAACTTGATAAGATATTTTATTACACCCTCTCAGAAATACCATTAGATAAAAACCTCCATGTTTGCTGGAGAAATTGTGGAAATCAAAATGCAAACCATTATCATATTTTCTGGGAATGCCCCGTTATCAAAGACTATTGGAGTGGGATACACAATGCCCAGCAAGACATCTTTAAAATGTGAAATGCCCTTAGAAAGTAAGACCATATATTTTGGGTATATACCTCAAAAATGGTTGAAAAGAGATAAATATTTAATGAAAATACTGGTGGTGGCTGGTAAAAAGACTCTTACCAGGAAATAGTTATCACAGGAGAGCCCAACTTTAAACGCATGGATGGAAATTACAATGGACATTTACAAAATGGAGAAGATAACAGCATCTGTTAGTCATAAGTTGGAACAATTTGATTCATACTGGGAAAAATGGTTTAACTACATAACACCTCATAGGTCTGATTTTATTCTCACAAATTACAAAAAAAAGAAGATGCATTCCATATTCACCTTTTGCCTTGATTTTTGTTGCATTTTGTCATTTCTCAATTCATACAGTGAAAAAAGTGTCCAGGTTATTTCTATTTTCTGAAGTCTCTTAATGTTTGGCAAATTAATGTTCTTTCATCAGTTGGAACAGGACTAAAAAACGCGCTGCTGGAAGACCTGGCAGGTCAGCACCTGCAGAGAGAAATGGACAGTCAATATTGCCAGTCGGGTACTGGAAAAGTCGTGGGGAAATGGAATTAGAAGTATTTTTGTAGGAACTTGGTAGCTTATCTATTTTTGTTTTAATGGTTACGCATCATACCATAAGCTCTGTAAGCAGAAAATACTGAAATAAAGAAAAATCTTTTTCACGTTATTCAGTGAAGTATTATTGCACGAAATAATGAGTGTATCTCTTATTTATTTGTTGCAGTATTATGTATTTGCATCTTATGTGTGTATTTCAAACCATCATCCAAAATGAAAACTTTTAATACATCTTTCAAAAAGGTTCCATAGTAATCAGAAAACAATATAATCAAATCCTTCACTGTCATATCAGATTGCACAAATCGGCATTTGATTTCATGAAAATGAATTAAGCAATGTTATATTGCTCACTGTTGAAAATAGATTAAACGAAAAATTAACACAAATTATTGGCAGAATGAAAACTTCTAGAGAGAAATATTTTACAAAACTATATTTATAAAAGTATAAACATATTTTAGTACTTATATTTGCAATTTCCTTATGTTTTATTTTTTTCCACAACTTCCAATTGTATTTTCTCCAAGAATGCTATTTTTATTCAGTAGTTTTTAGTTTTTTAGTTTTATTTTTCAGAAATGGTATTTTCGCTGCTACCTCTAATATACTAATGACCTACATTCATCATTTTATTTTTACATTTATAACCTTTACAACCATTCTTCTCTTACTTGTTTGATTCCATGTTGACAATCTAGTGTGAGTAATGTCATATAAAGTTGTCCAGTAACATATGCAATTGGATATTGGTCCTAGTTATTTTGATACTGAGTTTGAGTTTGTTATTTTGTTCAACCTTGAACTTGAATTCAACAAATCTGGTAACAGGCTCTGGTGCTAGACTGGTATAGATTTCTGCTGAATAGCCCGACTAATGCTTTTAAGGGAAGGAACATGTCCCCTCTCCATTCTCATGTTAGGTATCTCTACCTTGATGCCTTCTGGGCAAGTGGAAAAGAATAGCTCACATCCACGGAATAAGTAATTCAAATTCTTAACTGCTAATAAGTAGAAGAGAAGTGGAAATAACTGATGTCCATTCTATGATGTGGCATAGTTAAAGCAGTGGAGCTGTAATGGTTATTTGGTGATAGTGCAACAAGCATGGCATAGAGCCAGCCAAAAACACAATTCATTATCATTCCTGAAGCACGCTGGTTTGTAGAGTGGCATCAGAAGCATGCATCTTTGCAAATTTGGAATTTGTGGATCCTTGTGGAAAATGAATCTCAGGGTAGTGTATAATGACATATACTGTACGTACTTTGATAATAAGTTTACTTTGAACCTTGAACTTTGATTTTATTTCACCCCGTGTTTCTGCTGCTATTGTGTGAGATGCAGCGGAAAACAGTAAGAAGTAGAAGCAGGAAGACAAAGGAGAGACCAAAGAGGGAATGGGGGAGGAGACAGAGGGAAATGAGGAACTGAAGCATGAAGGTCAAACCAAACCAAGGTAAAGCTCATGGATTAAAATAAATAACAATGAAAACCATGAGGTCCAAAATAAGATGGAAAATGAAGGAAGAGTGAAATAGATATACAGTGGGAAATATGCAAAAAAGTAGAGGGAAATAAAAGAAGGAAACAATGAACAAATGTATGTTAACATTAAAATTTAATAACCTCCTCATGTCTTAAGGCATTCATGGCTGATAAAGTACTTTCATTTCTTGCAATATAAAGCAGTAGATATGAGATTGGCAACTGGGAGAAGTTGACTGCAAAAACAGTCTGTGAGAACCATGAGCAAATTCACAGCAGTGGTACGTAGACATATGTTATCTAAGAAATATTTGTGTAATTATTACCAAATTCTTTTTATTTATTGCTACAATTAGTATATTAGACATTATTATTTAATAATTAGAATTATTCAATGTAGCATACTAGTTATCAAGTATTTCATTATTGGCTTATTGCTAACTGATAGAATTTTCTTCTCATACCCAGACTGGCAATGCAAGATGAGTTTCGAGTGGTAAGATTACTTTTCATTTGATTACTATTATAAGACTGCTTCTGGTGAGATGCACTTTTTATATTGCTTCCAAAGAACTTGAAGAATAATATATATATTTTAAATTGGCTAAGTATTATTGACAGAATCTATATAGCTTTCAATGCCTTAGATAACAACATCCACTCTCGCAACTTGTCTCTTTTCCTACTTCTGCCCCATTTTTCCTACAAAAAGGAAAGGCTTGCTTTCTTTCTATTAATGGGTGGTGAGTATGCTAACTCTCCTTATCTTCCCAGGAAACTGCTACACGTTTGTCATGGAACAATTTAGCATACATTTCTTGTTCTCTCTAAAGCATGAACTGGTTTTAATTTAAATTTGCACGATTATAATGGTTAATAAAGAAGAATTGGAATGGGTCAAGGATCTGTATAAATTCAGCAGAATGAAGTGTAGCTTGCAATGAATTAAAGTGCATGTAAAGATGCATCAAAAGGGTAATCAGCAAGGCAATCAGCAACCCATGGAAGGTATTAGCTATAAACACAAATTATATTGGTCGGAGTTTCCTCCATTGCTTCAAATTTTAGGGGGAAAGTAGTTAAAGAAAGGATGGTAGCTACTTCATATACAAGCAGGGTTGAAATGAAGAACCACAGAATTACAAAAAAAACTGTCTATTTCCTCCAAGTAGAAAATGAGATATTGTGAGGACCATGCTTATACCCATCTGTCCAGATAAAATGAGCAACTGGGACACAGAAAAGTTGGCACTCAGAGACAAAATGGCTCAAAAACAATAAATCACAAGGACTGGAGAGTGTATATCCCAAAATGCTAAGAGACTCTCAGTGTTAAAACCAATCCAAAGAAAAACCAAAAGGCTGTTTCCTTGGACAAAAGTCTACAGTTATGAGAAACATGAACATATACAGTTTTTAAACAATGTATCTGAGGGATGAGATTGTAGAAACATTCAAATTTGTAAGAAGTATAAAGAAAGTAAAACCAGGAAATACATTACATTATGAGGGAAAGGCAGAAGTCAAGAGTCAAAGTAGAAAAACATACAATTAGGATTGATGGATAATTTTTTTACACATACTGTATTTATTGGATGAAATAGGCTTCTGGTTAGGAGTGCAGATTAAAGAAATAAAGGAGCCCTCTAAGAATTAAATAAGGAGACTTTAGAATCAATGAATTTGGAAAAGCTGAGTTAAAATTAGAGAAACATTCTACAGTTGAAAGGCAGAGATTTGACTAAATGTTGACATGATAGACAGAAATGACAACACACTTGCCACAATTTACACTTCAAAATTTGCGGCAGTTTATATTTTTTATTTTTACTGAGGAGCAACATCCAGTTATGTTACAATATGTCACTTGAAGCTTATTTGATAATGGTTAAATACAAAAGAATGATGAGTTTTAACACATTCAAAATGCTGGAGGAACTCGAGAGGTCAGGCAGCATCTATGGAGAGGAATAAAGAGCCGATGTTTCAGACTGAGACCATCAGTCCTGATGAAGGTGATCGGCCTGCAACATTGCCTCTTTGTTCCTCTCCATAGATGCTGCCTGACATGCTGAGTTCCTCCAGAACTTAGTGTGTTTTACTCTAGATTTTTAGCATCTGCAGAATCTCGTGTGAATAATGTTTTAGCTGATTTATTACCAATGAAGTATTGTTTAAGTATTTATAAATAAAAGGTACATTAAGCTGCAAGAGGGTTATAAGATACATGATCTTATGAATTATTTGCCTTTGAATTTAAGTTGCTGAATGATGTGTAATGCAATTAATATTTTGTACATTAATTTTGTAACTGCATAAACCATTCATTGTAGAGGTTTTTAATCGCAGAACTTAAAGACTTGCACATGTTACACACCCTTGTACAAAAAAGGGTGGAAAGTATACTCAGCAACTTTAGTCCAATAAGGTTAATTTGTTAATGAAAGATAAAATTAGTTGTGACTTGGAAAAATGTACATTGAGTTGGAAAAGTCAGAATAGATTGGTTAAGTGAAATAATGTTCAGATGCATTAAATCTCCTCTTCTGCCATGATGAGGACACTTTCAGGCTGAAGGAAAATCACCTCATTTTCCATCTCGGTAGACTCCAACCTAATGGCATGAATATTCATTTCTCCAACTTCTGGCAATGCTGTTTTTTTCTCCTTCTCCTTCCCTCTTCTTCATTTCACTACTCTGGCCCCTTAGCTCTTCTCCTCACCTGCCCATCATCTCCCTCTGGTGCCCCTCCTCCTTCCTCTTCTCCCATGATCCACTCTCCTCTCCTATCAGATTCCTTCTTCTCCAGCCCTTTGCCCTTTGCCCTTTCCATTTATCACCTCCCCCATCCACCTTGCTTCACCTATCCCCTTCTAGCTTGTCCTCCTCCAGGTCCACTCACCTACTTATTCTGGCATCTTCACCCTTCCTTTCCAATCCTAGGGAAGAGTCTTGGCCCGAAATGTTGCCTGCTTATTCACTTCCATAGATACTGCCTGACCTGTTGAGTTCCTCCAGCATTTTGTGTATGTTACATTAAATAGAAGAGCAAAGAAGTCTTGATGAATATTTAGAAGATTATGGTTTGGTTACAGGTGGTGTATTGTGTCCAGTTAAGAACACAAGCTGAGGAAAGATGTAAAGGCATCAGAAAGGAAATACGAAGGAGGTTGAGAGGTGACCGACTTGAGTTATTTTAAAGTAACGAGTGTAGTTAGAGATTAATTGTTACCATTGGCAGGAGAATGAGGAGCTAAAGGACAGATTGGCGGTCATTGGCAAAACAATGACTAGTGAAATGAGGACAGACTTATTTTTGTAATGAGTATTTTGGAATTTAGTGTCAATATTTTGCTACACTGTGGATTCTAGTTAATTGGGACA
This sequence comes from Mobula hypostoma, assembly GCF_963921235.1. Classification (NCBI taxonomy): domain Eukaryota; kingdom Metazoa; phylum Chordata; class Chondrichthyes; order Myliobatiformes; family Myliobatidae; genus Mobula; species Mobula hypostoma. The sequence continues at coordinate 192,954,361 of NC_086098.1, forward strand.
CATCAGGACCAGTACATTTTGGCCCAATTAAGTGGCTGCCCCAATTAGCTGAAGTTCCATAAAAATAGTTAAAAAGGTATATAAAGAAAGACAAACTCCCTTTTAACTGAGTAACAAATTATGTACTTAAATGAAACACATAACATATTAGAACACTACAAATACTACTACACTATTATAAAATGGTGTACTAGTTCCTAATAGTCACCCATGGTGTATTCTATTGATTGACTATAAATAAACAATTTCAGTGTGGACTCCTAGTGCAAATAATGAACTATCTTCATGTAATGCTTTCAATGATTGTATCCTCCAAATTTTTTTTTTCATTGCAACATTCAAGATGATTCTTGATACCTTCAAATTTTTCATAGTTCCTAACTTGTTGAAGTAGTGACATTTTCCCTTTTTCACTCCCGGCAATTGCTGGCATCTCCAAGCCTGTCAGCAAAACAGTTCTAAATTGTCTTACTGTTTATTTCTTGCTGTCTGTCAGTGACAGAAATCACTGCTTTTTGAATGCAAACACTTGCAACTGACACTATTTAAAAACTGTTCACTCTAAGCACAGTGTGGTGTCTAATGGCCACACAAGTGCAGTTTGCTGACTCTTTTAGAAACTGTTTGGCAACAGTCTACTGCATAGTGTCCCAAATAAATGAGGGGAATCCAGGTACTTTTCCAATTATTTTTGTTCTTTCAGAGTTGTCCTAAGTAAGCAGCTGCCCCGATTTACCGATGGCTCAATTAACCAGAATCCACTGTATTTTGATAATGTTACATATTCTGTCTTTCATATCAACTATTTTTAAAAAATCAATCTTGTACTTTCACATTGGTAGTATTCTTAAATACCTGACTTTTGGTTAAATAGCTGCTAAGTTTAAATATCAGGTTAACTGTGAAATGCTATTATTTTTTAATCAGTAGTTTTTAATACAGAGAAAATTTATACATTAATTAATATTCAAATAGGTAAATGACTTCACATGTAAAATTACTTGATAGTATTTTCTATTTCCTGTATTTTTCATGATTTAACACAGTTCACACAGCCAGATATCTATCACCTTTGCTCATTCGCTCTATTTATTCCATTGTTTCTCCATTCTGGCAATATTGTTTACTGAATATTATAACATCTACCTGAATGGTACTTTATCATATTCACAACATTCATTATTGAATAGTTTTGCACAACGTAAATAGATTTTAATATATTCAGTGTATTTAATTATTGTGCTTAACCTACAAGGTTATGATAGAGTTACATGTATTAAGTACAAACTAAAATTACTGGGAGAGAACTGAACTGTTAACATTTCACATTGACCTTCCACCAGAGCTGGGAAAAGTTAAGGAATTGGGCAGGTTTGAAGTTGGAGTTTTGGAGGGAAAAAAGGGGTCGATCTGAGAATGGGTGGAATTAGATCATTACCATCATGTTATTTTCTCTGCATTTAAGATTGGTTGATTACTTTCCAAAGCACCTCTGTTCAATACACAGGAGTGACCCTGAGTTTCTGGTTACACATCGCTTTAATTCTCCTTTCCATACCCAGTCTGAACTTTTCTGAATTTGATCTCATCCTCTGTTTCAAAAAAGTATAAACTAAGTTCTAGAAACAACATGCATCGAAGTGCAGAGACCAAGACTTGTCTCTTGGCATCTTAGAGGCTTTCAGGTTCAACATAAAATTCAAATTATCTAGTTTGTTCGGAAGTGGCCAGTTCTTGTGAAAGGTCATCAACCTGATACATTTGCTCTCTGCAGATGCTGCCTTACCTGTAGGGTCTTTCTGGAATATTTTTAATCTCAGGTTTCCAGCAACTGCAGAGTTTTATATCGTGTATTTTCAGTATTCTTTTCTCTCCTCTCTTTTCTCATTCCACCCATTCTATTGATATCTCCTCCTCAATTACCAATGATTAATATGTCTGCATCACCCTCTCTCATCTGGCATAATCAACTCTGCCTCATTTATTCTCTCCTGTTCTCTACCCTATCACATACATTCCCTTTGTTCTCTTCACCCTTCCAGTACATTTCAAGCCATTTCAGATTTCCTGAATATGCAGTTATTTTTTCTTTTTATATATTCAGTGTCCACTTTATTAGGTATCTCCTGTACTAAGTGTATGTTTGTGGTGTTCTGTTGCTGTAGCCCTTCCACTTCAAGGTTCACCATGTTGTGTATTCAGAGATGCTCTTCTGCGCACCACTGTCGTTATATGTGGTTATGTGTCACCTTTTTGTCAGCTTGAACCAGTCTGGCTGTTTTCCTCTGACCTCTCTTGTTCACAAGACATTTTTGTCCATTGAACTGCTTCTCACTGGATGTTTTTTTTTGTTTTCCCTCACCATTTTCTGTAACCTCTAGGAACTGTTATGTGTGAAAATCCCAGGAGATCACCAGTTTCTGAGATACTGACAAACCACTCCACCTGGCACCAATGATCATTCCAGAGTCAAAAATCACTTAGATCACATCTCTTCCCCATTCTGATGTTTGGTCTGATGAACAACTGAATAACTTGACCATGTTCACATGCTTTTATGCATTAAGTTGCTGCCATATGGTTGGCTGATTACATATGTGCATCAATGAGCAGGTATATAGCTGTACCTAATAAAGTGGCCACTGAGTGCATATTTTGAATGTTTTCAACTTTTTATTGAATCCAGTATTTAGCACTTCCATGCTAATTGAACTAATATGGATGAGGCTGAATAATGGAAATAAAAAGCAATGCTGGTTTATGTATCTGTTCACCTCACAGCTGTTACATGCCTTTATCTGTCATTAGGAAGACACATAATATGCTGAGTTTTATGATTATAAGATTTGACTACAAGGCTAAAGATGTCTAACAGCAATTTATGTTCTCAGCTGGAGAATTGTGGTTGCTTTTGGTCTCCTGCCTTAACTAACATGGGATATAGTGAAGATTTATGAGGCTGGTTGCAGGGGTGGTGAATTTGAGAAATTTCAAGTAGATGAGACCCCTCTACTCAAAAGTGGGAGGAAATCTCTTTGACACCTTCAACATTTTAAATTGTTCTGCCAGCTAAATACAGAGAAGGATGAATCCTCTGTTTGAAGAGACTATATAAATGTGGGAAAAACTATCTCAGAATAATGGTTAGGTTATTTGGGACTGAGCTGAGCAGAGATTTTTTTACTCAGAGGGAGGTGAATTTTTATAATTCCCAACTCTGCAGGGCTGTGGAGACTTACTTAGAAAGTTCATTCAATCAAAGAGATCAATATATTTCAAAACATATGTGGTTAGTGCCGGATGGTGGCACTGAGTTAGAAGATCAAGCATGATCTTAATGAATCACAGAACCATGGGAGGACCAACTAGCTGACGCCTGCTCTTTTTTTTCTTATCTTCTTACTTTTGGCTCACATAATTTTCTGGATCTATCTGTTTTGAATTAAGTAACAACAGAGATGTAATTACACCATTGGGATTATTCTACAGGTCACCAACTAATGGGAAAGAAATTGCAGAGCAAATTTGCAGAGAATTGCAGTGGTGTGTTAAAGACTAACTGTATTGATAATAGCAGATTTTATCCGAATACAGACCGAAATTGGCACTACTTATGGGGAAAAGAGTAGGGAGAGTTTCTGAGGTAGATTCAGGAGAACTTTCCGGATCGATGTGATTCTGGCACAAGGAAGGCAGTATTGTTGGACTTGTTTCTGAGAAACAAGCCAGACTGAGTGACATCAAGGAAACAGTGATCGTAACACCAAAAGCTTTGATGGAGCTATGGTAAAGAATATAGGGAGGGTATCACCAGTTGGCACTAATTGGAATCAGAGGCTGGTAAACAAACATTTAATTGAATAATGGGATGCCTTTTAATTACAGATGATACATCGAAGAAAGTGCACTTTTATGATAGCATAGGACACAGAAATTAAAACTCAGGCTCCAAGAATGACATTAAAAAAATAAAAAGTAGAAAAGAGCAGAAAAGAACAGCAAAAGACAGTTGAAACTTGTTAACACAAGTGAGTTCAGAAAGTCTGAGGCAGAATGAGTTTAAAAAATGGAAACAGAAGATGCAAAGGGACAGCATAAGAATTGAAAAACATATTCCAGGTAGATGACCTAGAGGAGAGTTGTAAGAGGAGAAATTTGGCGCATTAGAGACCAAAAACACAATAATTTACTCATGGAGGCAGAAGGCATGGCTGAGGTGCTAAATGAATACTTTGCTCATTTATTAGTTCGTGAAGATGTCATTGAGATCCTGAAATGGATAAGAGCTGTTAAAGAGGTTCTGTAAAGGCTAACTGTACTTAAAAAGGGCAAACCACCTGGTGTGGCACCTTTTTCAAAACAGTAAGGAAGGAGAAATTCAGAATCACAGAGCAATCAGTTCAATCTCAATTGTGGGGTAAGTTCAGAAAATATAACCAGAGTTGGGACTAGCAGTTACTTGGATCAATATGGATTGATTAGAGAAATTGATTAGCCGGCCGGTGGTTTAGAGGCATCAGCACCAGACTACGAGGCGCGTGGTCCCAGGTTCAAATCCGGCCGGCTCCTTGCACGCCTTCCATCTCTGCTGGGTTGAGTGTTGAGCTAGCAACTCGGCCTTGTCAAAGAAAACAGGCAAATTGCTAAAGAAACGGTAAGGTTGTCGATGCAGAGAGGAATAACAAAAACAACAGAGAAATTAAGCAAGGGAAAGGGAAGCAAAAAAAAACAAACAAACTGCTGAACCATCTCAATGGGTTATCAGCATCTGTGAGGCAAAAGGATGGTTGATGTTTCAGGCCAAGACCTTGCTTCACACCAGAAAGCCAGTATAAAGAGATGAGACAGAGGCTGGCACATGATAGGTGGAGTGGTAGAGCTGGGAGATAGCAGCAGTGGGGGAATGTGTAGAGAAATATAAGGAGATAAAAAGATGGAGCCAGGTGGGGGGAGGGTTGGATGGTAATGTACAGACAGATATGGGGGAGGGGGTAAATGGAGGCATAAGTGGCTGCAGAAGTTGCAATCTGTGAAATAAAGGAAGGTGATAAGTGGAGCCAGGTAAGGGAGGGATGATCGGCAGATGGAGCCAGTTGTGGGTGGTATAGTATGTACTTGATCGGCAGGTGGAACCAGGAGGGGTAGGGGATTGAAACAAGGGCAGGAGTGGGTGCTCTGGAAGAAGCAGTGTGAATCGGAAGGGAAAAGAAAGAAACACAGGGGTGTGAGTCAGCTGAAATGGGGGAATTCAATGTTTGTACGATTCGTCAGTAGACCACTCAAGTGAAATACAGTGCTGTTCCTCTAGTTTACATTTTCCTGCACCCAGGCCCTGGAGATGGTTAAGGACAGAGAGATCATTGTGGGAGTGGGGAGTTGTAGTAGAATGCAACTGGAAGGACAAGATAGACATTGTGGACGGAGCGCAACACAGCCACCTAGACTATGTTTGGTTTTGTTGATATCACATCAAGAGCACAAGGTCAGAGGAGGTGCATGTGAATCTTTGCCTGACTTGGAAGGGCTGTTTACGTCCCTGGATGGCGGAATGGAAGGAGGGGTTAGGACAAGAGTTTTCTGCGGTCAGGAGAGTCACAGTGAAATGTTATACAGTATTTTTAGACTGTTGGTGCAATTGATTGAACTTGACTGTAAGGGGGAACATTTTTAAATTTGTAGGGGTATAGCAAACTGTGAGCAGGATAAAGGCAATTTATCTACCCATTCCATCAGCCTGGTTTCTTTCCATGAAGTCTATTGCTCTCTTACTCACAGTTTATTATGTAATTAGTCCAGTTCTAAAAAATGTTCTGTTGAGAAATGTTGAGTATTATATGTTGGTAGGAAGACTGAGAAGAGCAATATAAATGGAAGATAAATTCTCTAAGGCGTACAGGTTCTCCCTCAGTTCCAGGCATCTGACTTTTAAACATTTTGTACATACAAATGAGCAGCTGGGGGATTCTCTCAACCAATTTAGTAGGGTAATACTTTAATGGCAATATGTGTAATTGGTATTTTTTATCTGACAGATCGTGGATATATCTGAGTTTTTTTGGTTGCTCTCCAATACCACATTCTAATTTTTGTCCTGTCTAACTTGGTATTTGGGGATATCTTTTTTTTTCCTATTGGGTATTTAATGTGTTCCAGCAAATTGCAAATTGCAGAATAAAAATTATGTTCAAATTCTGCTTTTCATATTTGGCATGGCATTTGCATTCTTTTCAAAAGTTTGAACCATGCCCTCAATATATTGTGCTGTTTGATACCATATTTCACTTCTGTTATTGCAATTTGATATTGTATTTTCTACTGAATATTTGGTACTCATCAAATTCCGTGTAGGATCTTACTCTGAGGACTAATTCTGTTGTAGGTATTGGGATTCCATGTTTAGCATTCATGATATGCTAGTGCCATTGATCAGACATCCACCCTTCCAGGCATTTAATACCTCACACTAATTAATAACACTCTAAACCTGATTACTATTCTATATCATTAATACTTACACTGATGACCTTCGGGACTCAAGAGAAAATATTCCAGGATCTTGTTTCTCTTATTGACTCTACTTTTTTTTTTGGGGTCCACAAGAGTAATGTGTGACTGTGGGGAAGTTGAGACTTGAGATAGGATGATGATGGTACTGTTACATTTGTGGACAGACTTCAAGGATTATTTGGCCTTTTCACCTTTTTATGCCATTTTAAATGTTTGGTACAGATCTCAGACTAGTTTACAAAAGAGTGTCTGTAAAGCACTTTAGATCAGGTAAAGAGGCTATACCTTGACCAAAAATGGGTAGACCATTGCCAGGAGTAGGATTAACACTCAACATCCAACTAACAAGTCTTGAATAAAATTTAATGGAGGGCAAATGTGATGAAAAGCATGCTCTTTATTTAACTACCTACTCTGCTACTTTTAGACCTGCTTGCTAATACATTCACAGACCCTTTTTTTCAAAAACTGGAGCATTTTAGAGAAAAATAAATTCAGATCCAATTCAGTTCTGAATGCCCTTCACTATGTTCCAAGTTTATTTATCTTGTTTTTACTCCACATCACACCACATTCAATTCTGCACACTTTGACATCTTCTGAATGTGTTCTCACACTTTGAAGATATTTGATACAACAGTTAGTTTGATAGCTGCTATCAGTTTGAACTGGATTTCCAACAACTTCTTGAGGATGATAGGTTAACTCAAACACAACTTGGTCTCCACCTCATGTATTTGATTATCGCTGCTTATATTTTGTCCTCCATTTTACCTTGATTGAATATTCCATATCTACTTATATTTTGATCCAATTGGTGTTCTGCATCATTTCCCATTAGTAGTTCCAGCTATGTCTACATTTTGTATTTAAAATATTCCTGTAATCAATACTTAGGATATTCGAATTCTATTTTCAATATTTACTGTGTTATAAAACATATCTGTATCAATTTACACTCCTTTTCAAATTCTGTATAATAATTTGGATTTATTTGTTAATAATCAATATAGCCTACCGGTATGTTAAGCTGTCGTGTGTTGGAACCATCTTATTAATATGTGTTGAACATTGGTACTATATTTCAATGGTATTACGTTCATTGCTTTTATATACCAGTTGTTATATTTCCTGGTAATGTCTTATACCACTGAGGGCATTCTGTACTTTTGATGTGGAAATTGTCCTACAAAATATCACCTTTGGTGATTTGAACTTAGTCTGATCACATTTTAATTGTGTTCTGGGTATTCAATGCCCGGTATAAATTCTGATGCATTGTATTAATTTTGGTGCTCCAGCTTTGTTTTGGACAATTTACAATGGAATAAATTCCATAGAAATAACACAGGAATACCGAGGGTGAATAACATGAGAAACTAAGGACGAATGCATAGCTGGTTGCAGGATAGAAATCAAAGTGGAGGTAAAGGGTAGTAATTTCTTGTGGGTGAAAGTAGGTGTTCCACAAGAACTAGTTCTGTTCACAATTTACATTATTAATTTTAACTTTGGGATTAGAAATGCACATTTCTAAACTTGTAGCTGACACCAAATTTAAGTGGAGGGGGTGTTTGACACCAAAAAGAATTGCAATTGATTATATTAATAAACATACAGAATGGACAAATAATTGGGAAATGTAGTTCTGCACTGGTAGAAGGAGGTTGAATGCCTTGATCAGGAGGAAGGTGAGGTCACTTTACTTGGAAGGTGTCAGTCCAAGTGGGATAAAGGAACAAAGATTTCCAGTCACAGAAGGCTGCACCACAGGTTAGTGAAACAAAACAGTGGGGGTTATTTCTGGAGGGCTAGAATTGAAATACAGAAAAATTATGCTAAACCTTGGTTATTTCTTTTTAGCCCACTTGAGAGAAGTGCGTCCAATTCTGTTCACCAGTAACATTTGACAGTGTGCACAGAACATTTACAACGACAATACCATCAAAGCAAAGGTGTACATATCAGGAGGCTAAAGAGTGACTCTGGAAAAATCTTTGAAATTCCTAAAGATTTTGATTAGATGCATCCAAGATGGAATATTTCTGCTTGTGGGAAAGGCATAGATAAACACCATCAGTATAAGATGGTCTTCAATAAATCAATAAATTTGAATAAACTTCACCTAAAGTGTAAACATTTGCAGATAATCAAATTGGAGGACAGGGTTGTCCCATACTGTAAAAAACGGTGGTAAATTACACGAATAAACTTGCAGAATGGGGAATTAATAGTGCATACCCACCAAGATGTGGATACTCGCATCATTACAACAGGGAACAGTTCGGGAGAATAGCATAGGTTAAGGGAAGGCTAGAGAAGTTAATGAGGGGGAAGGGAAGAAAGACTTACACTGATAAATTCAGATGAAGCAAAATGGAAGAAACCTCAGCAGATCATAAATTTTGGCATTGGCTGATTAGAGTGAATGGTATGCCCCCATACTGTAAGCTCTTTATGAGGTAAATATACATCTTCCATTTCTGCTGCAAAATTTAACTTTACACTGAAGTTGCATTGGATATTTATTCCATTGTTCATCTTCTGATAGGGTTATGTTTTGTATATCATCCTAATCTTGATTCTGATCATATAATCTGTGTTTATTGTGGGTGTCCTGATATTTGTTCACATCGGTCTTGCAAATTAGCTGTGTGCATTGTGACGAGAATATATTTGGGCTATGGGTGTATCTTTGCTACCTTCTATTTTCCTCAAGGACATTCTGATTTTGATGTTGGACTAGTACCAAGTTTTTGTTCTTCCAATATATTTTGTACGAGACTTTAATGTTTTTCATGCCTACCTGGTGCGATGTTTGGAGTCCGTTATGGGTATGAGTCACTGTATCTTGATTCATTGGTGATTTCTTTTTTCAAATGGTCAAACTCCAAAAGTAGCCACTGGGCTTTTAGTCCTTTGGGTAAATTTGGTTATAAGACTGAATCAGGTTTATTACCACTGTCTTATAATGAGAATTAGTTGTTTATCAACAGCAGTACAGTGTAAAGATATAAAATCACTATAGTGTAGGAAATAAATAAATAGTGCAAAAAAGGGATAAGAAGGTAGTGTTCATGGACCATTCAGTTACCTGATGGCAGAGGAGAAGAAGCTGTTTCTGAACTGTTGAGTGTGGGTCTTCAGGCTTCGGTACCTCTCCCTGGTGGTGTAGTATTTACTATCCTGGGGATAGCTAGTATTTCTGACAATTTGTTCTTCAGTTCTGCTGTAGATCCTGATTCCAATGTGGATATTTGGTATGAGAATTCCATCATTTAACATTTACTGTAAAGTATTTATAATCACTCAATATCGCTCACATATTTTGAGTTAGAAGCACTTTCCATTTATGCTGTGAGGGATTAGTATTATACACTGATATGGTCAAAGATTTAATAAATTATTCCAATTTTATAGAATAAGGAATTCTAATTCAGATGTGGATTCTGAGTGTAACATTTCGATTCTTGTCCGGATATTAAATATCACATTGGTATTCAGCACTGTTTTGTAACCTTTCATGGGAATTTGGTATCATTTTTCAATTTTATTTTGTACATTTGGTGTTATTTTCCATTTCTTCAGTGTATATTTAATATTTTATTCAGTTTTTTCCATGCATATTTAGGACCACTTCCAATTCATTTGTGTATATTTAGGAAAAAATTCTGATTCTCTTGTGCATTTAAAGCACCATATTCATATTCTGTAGAAACATTTAATAACATTTCTAGTTCTTTTGTGGCTAATTTGCATCCTTATTTGATTCCAATGTATTTACTTAGCATTGTTTTCCATTTCTGTCATGCATATTTCTGATTCTACAGAGACCTTTTTGTATAATTCTTCAATTCTGTTGTAGATGTTCTGATACTGTTATGATTTTTATACAATATTCAAAATCTGTTGCGGATACTTTGCTGTATATGTTGATTCTGTTGTAGCTACTTAGTCGCTCTCCATTCGTTAGTATTTAGTGTAATATTCTAATTGTGTTGTGAATACTTAATACCAAATAGTCTTCCATTTCTGTCGTAAAAATGGTAAGCTCTTCTCTATTCATTGTGTGCATTTGATATCATATTTCAGTTTTGATGTGGATATATTGTACCTAATTTCTAATCTCTTGAGGATGCATGCATCATACATTGATTCTGCAAGGGATGCTTAACTTCACATCTTCTGTGCATATTTCCATTTTATTTCGCAACACAGGTGCGCATATCTACTACAATATCTGAAGCTATGAGGATATCATATGCCATCTTTTGATTCAATTATATAAATCTAGTTATGCATTTTAATTCTCCTATACATATTTAGCATTATGTTCCCTTTCTGTCACATACATTTAGAATCCTTTTCCAATACTATTGTAAAAATTAAGTACCATATTCCTATTCTGCCATAAGTATTTAGAACATTCCCATTTCCTAAGTGATGTATAACATCACTTTTCAATTCACAAGTTAACAAATTTCATGTCACATGCCAATGATAATAAACCTGATTCTGACTATTTGTCATTATCCTATGATTCGATTGTGTTAATTTAGAACAGTTTTTGTGATTGTGTTGAAGATCTATCATACCATTCCCCTTCCAGTTGTAGATTTGCAATGTTACTTTCTGATTCCACATAGGATATTTTGTACAACATTGTGTTTCCATTAAGAGTTGCAGCTCCAGTTCTTCTGTGAATATTCTGATAATGTTGTACAAACAACGAGTTGCTGTTGCAGCCATGTCATTACATTTTTGAGTAGATCTAGTACTATATTCTGATACTGTCGTAAATAGTTAAAATCATATTCCAATCCTGTAACGTATATTTGGCATTATGTTGTATTGTATGTGTATTTACTATAATGTACTAATTCTTTTGTATATATGATATATTCTGACTTTGAACCATTTTATGACATTTAGTGTAGCATTCTGATGCTGTTGTGTTGTAGCACTACAGTCCAAAAACACAATGGATAATATAGTCCAATTTCACTAATTTCCAGTTCTATATTGCTCATTTCACTCTATATTCCAATTTTATTATGCATAACCATCACTGAAATTTGATTAGGTTCTGGATAATTGATACAATATTCTGATATTGTTGTGGATATTTAGTCTCATATTTCAATCTTATTATGGGTATTTACTGACATCTGGTATAATTTTTCGTTCCATGGAATACACATAGAATCATGTTGCTGTGCATTTCATATCTTATTCCATTTCTTACTTGCAGATTCAATGCCATATTCTGTGCTGGAAATTTTAAATTAAATCAGATTCTGGTGTTGATATTTAGCATAGTACTCTAATTCTGTAGTGGTTATTTTGTATCATATTCTTGTGGTGTATACTCAGTACCATTTCTCATGAAGTCGTGAATGAGATTCTGGTTTTATCGATATTATGTACCAGCTTTCCCGATTCTTTTGAGTTTTTTTAAAACTATACTTTGAATTTGTTATTTAGTCTAGTAATGCAAAAGGATTTGGTCATAATTTACTTTCTTATCCTGATTTATTCTGTGAATATTTAATACAACATTCTAATTCTGTTTTGGACATGTAATGCTTTTGCCTGTTCTACTTTCAATCCTATGTCAATCTTCCTGCAGTTATTTACAGCAATGTTCTGAATTACAGTGGTTCTTTAATGTCATATTCCATTTCTTTTTTGTTTACTTAATACTACAGTGGATTCTGGTTAAATGGGCCATTGGTTAATTAGCCGCTTATTTGGGTAACTCTTAAAGAATAAAAACTGATCAAAAAAATAGCCTGGATTCCCTTTGTTTATATGGGACACTATGTGCTTAATTGGGGCAGGAGACTGTTGCCTAACAGTTTCTAACTAGTGTCAGCCGTATGCACTTGCATGGCCACTAGACACAACACAGTGCTTTGCGTGAGCAGTTTTTAAATAGTCAGTTTTGTGTTTGTGTTCAAAAAAGTAGTAATTTTTGTCACTAATAGTTGGCGTGAAATGAGCAGTAAGATAATTCAGAACTGTTTGACCACTCTGGTTTCAAGCATTCAGGCTTGGAGATGGCCAGGAGTGAAAATGAAAAAAATTGTCTACTTCAACAAATTAGAATCAAGTGCGAAAATTGAAGGTATTGACAATCATCTTGAATGTTACAAGAAAAATGAAGATTTGGAGGATAGATCATCGACAGCATTGTATGACGGCAGTCCATTATCTACACTGTGTCTGTGTTGATTTTGTTCAATTACAGTCAAAAGATTATAATGCGAATAAATTCCTCTGTTGATAAGTGTTAGTAACTAATATAAAGTTTTAAAGTACTGCAGTAGTATTAGTAGCATTCTCATTTGTTCTGTATTTCATTTATATTCAGAATTTGTTACTCAGTAAAACAGTAGTTTGTCTTTTTTAAACCTTTTTAACTATTTTCATGAAACATTGCCTAATTGGGGCAGGTGCTTAATTGGACCAGAATGTGCACGGAAACGGGTATTTAATATCTTACTGAGTTCACTTTTGTAAGTTTTTAATCTTATTTTCAGTACTGCTTTCAGTAGTTTGTGTCATGTTTTAATTCTGGCATGAATGATTATGTTGAGGATTCAAATGAGCATTGTCTAAATAAATAGTGCATTTGAAACATATATAATTGGTACTTAACATTGTGTTTTAATTATGTTATCAGTCCTTAGAGCTAGTATGCACATTTGACAGCAAGTTCTGATAAAACTATTTACTATTTTTTGTCTGATCTTGTTTATTAGCCCTATCTATGTAGTGCCTTCATGAATTTGTATTTAATTTTATTGCAATTTTTACTCTATTTCCAGATTCTGATGTGCGTATTGGATATTTTGTTCCAATTTTCAATAAGGCATTCATTTTATCTGTGAATAGTTCGGATATTTTCCCTCTAAACTTACTTATTTCGAAATATTTTCTACCTCAGTTTTGATGTCATTTCCATTTCCATCGTGTGTTTGGAGCCATCCTCTGAGCTCCTTTTATAGCAACTGATACACTTTTTCGTTTCTGTTCCTAGAATTTTGAAGATGTCATTTGAATTTGGTTCTATTTAGGATATTTGGATAATTTTTTGATTGTATTTCAAAAATATAAATTCTGTTTAAGACATCAGTGTCTCAGACGTTGTCCTAATTAGGTTGTAAAAGTTTGGTACTGTGGGCTAATCAATGCTGAGTATTAAGTACATCTCTTTAAAAATTTAAATGTATTTGGTTCTATATTCTGATACATTATCGGATCTTTCTTTGGTTTTGCTATTCAGTAAAACGTTCTAATTCCTTCCATGTACTGGAATCGTTTTGTAACAATTCTGTGGGTGTGGGAAGATCTTTCTCCTCATGTAGGGATATAATATAGTTTACCAAATTGCATATTACACAACAAAAATATATATTTAAATTATGTTATTAATATTTGATACTATACTTGCGTACTTTGGATTTTTAAACCATACTCTGAATGTCTTCCTGCATTTGAAAATACACTGCATTTCTATTAATTAATTATGATATTCTTTGCTGAATATTTGATACTCTTCGAATTTTCTTGTAAGATCTTATACCATAGATTAATTTTGTTGTAGTTTTGGGATCCTATGTTTGGCATTTAGTCCTAACTTCTTTGCTTCTGTTGCAGGAAGCTGGTATCTCACATTGATTACGTTGCTATATTTAAGATTAAAGATTATTCTACTGAATTAATTAAATTTACTGGGAGATACAAATTTCAATTTGTTTGAACAAACATTTGTGAACGACATCATCAATATTAAAAAAAGTCTTTAAGATGAATGTAATTTTAATCAGTTTGTTTCAATTCTTGATTGCAAAATCCAGTATATTCCCACAGACATAACTCAGTAAGTTTAGTATTCGTTTTTTCTCAGTTCAACGTGTTTCAAATTCATTCTGCTGACTGCTTCTTAGATGAACAAATTCAACTCAAGCAAGTTTATGAAGGATCTTGGAACAATAACAAATAAGAAAGTTGTATAATACTCCTGTTTTCTTTACACAATATTTAAATCATAAAAAAAACTTTTGTTTGTTGCCTAAAATGGAATATGCTAACAAAAATTTATTTTTAAAAAGTTTGTTAAGTTACTATCTTTGCGCCATTTCATTTGAGTCTTCTCAAATGAAAATATTTCTTCCTTACTTGTGGACAAAAATAGGTTCATACAATCCCAGCATTACTGGCAGCAAAATGAGTGCTCAGTGTTACGGTTTGCTCTCCAGTATCTGGCCCTCAGCTTCTATTTCTAAACTAAGAGAAATACTGACTAAAAGCATCTGGTACACAATATAGTAGAAAACAGCAAAGGCATCATCTACAACATTTATCAATTGAGAAGCAGCATGTAGGGGAAAATGTCTGAATACGAATTTGTAAACCACAGTTCCTAAGACAAGGTAGTCATGTGCAAGAGAGACTGAATCTCTGTAAATTTCTGTCCAGTAGTTCTCTGGTCAGTTTTCAATAGACTCATACATTTAATTTCAATGACCCACATAGTTTTATTGATTACTTTCTTTATTGTTAGGCAAAAATCAGTGACTATATGACTGTGGAATCAATGGAGTATGTATCATGTTCTCTTATTATTTTCTGTATTATATTTCAAGCATACAGCAAATTTAAATTATATAGGAAATGTTTTTAATTGTACCACTTTCAAAAACGTTTACAGTTGATTTTAGTACCTTGAACTGTGAGATGCCTTTTAACAATTTAACAAGAAAACAAAATGTGCTTAATTTAAACAAATACGAATCATTTATTATTATTGCATTATTATACAATGCAAAAGACCAGAAATAACTCAGTTCTTCACTGCTTGTTCACGTTAAGTCTTCACCTATCCAAGTTTTTTCAAATACCATCAATTAATGCCAAGGGGGAGGGGGAGGGAAACAAAATAAGCAGAGTGAAATCTGGAGTACTCAGCAGGTCAGGCAGCAGCTGTGAACAGAAAAGAGAGTAAACATTTCAGGTCAGTTCCTAAGCTGAAATTTGGATTTGTTTACTGTCTTACATTTGCCCTTCGACTTGTGTGCTTCTAGCATCTGCAGTTTTCGTTTGGAAGAGATAGGATTCTATCAGATTTCATTAAAGATGAGAAACAATTTCCTCCAACGAGTTCAGACTTGATAATTCAGCACTATTGACCATTGTTTTGTAATGAAACGTCTTCTATCTACTCAGCGGCAATGATAGCAACGATTCAGGTCTTACCTGAACTGTTCGTTCTTATCAATGAAGGTACCATCCACCCACCATTCCAGTTGATATGCTTGCCTTAAAAATTTACACTCCCCATGAGCGTGGAGAGATGTCCATCCGATGGAGCAGTTGCAGATAACTGAAATCTTGATCGACCATCGGTTCGGATCCAACCAGGGGGAGCGAGGCAGAACTGGCGGGGAGCAACTTTTGCATTCGCAAATCCGTGCGCCCCGTTGGCATGGTGCGGTGGTTAGTTCATTGCTCCTGCAACTTTGCTCTTCCCAACATCACCACCCCACATCCTTCTCTCTGCATGCACACACACACGGGGGGGGGGGGGGAGCAAGCAAGCATGGTGCCATTTTAAAGGG
Organism: Mobula hypostoma; assembly: GCF_963921235.1. Classification (NCBI taxonomy): domain Eukaryota; kingdom Metazoa; phylum Chordata; class Chondrichthyes; order Myliobatiformes; family Myliobatidae; genus Mobula; species Mobula hypostoma. The sequence goes on from NC_086098.1 coordinate 192,970,491, forward strand.
ACCCGTGCACGTTTGCGGCCAGCAGCCGGTGTGCCGGGGGAGGGATGGATGGATGGATGGAGTTACAGTAGTCCACCTCCTATCTCCTAGACGCCAGCAGCAGCAGCAGCAGCAGCAGCCTCCAATGTTGCGAAACCCCCTGACGTCACTCCCAGCATCCTCCGCACAATGGCTTCTGAAAAGAAGCTGGGGAAAGAATTTTTTTTAGGCCGTGAAAAATAGAGAAAAATAATTTCCAAAATTTGGAAAGTGCAGCTCGCGTGCAAAAACTTATCGGAAAGAAATGCCGAGTCAACGGCGGTGAGTTTGTGCTAATTGCAGGAACGAATGGTGCGAGTTGTCGGGATGAAATTGACTAGTGAAGTGCTGGGAAGTTTTGCTGGGAAGTTTGTGTGTATGTGTGTGTGTGTGTGTGTGTGTGTATGTGTGTAGGGGAGAGAGGAGAGGGAGCTCGCGTTTATTATATTATACACAAGCCTTTTCTCCCCCCGCGGGGTTGCCAATTAAATTGCCCTCCCCTTCAGCCCGCTTCAAGACATAAAAAAATCCGAATTGTAGCAAGCATTGAAAATTTGCAAGAATTCATTTCTTCCTCTTTGCCAGTTCTTCATTTCTTGGGTGATTTTTTTTTAAAATTACGTGATCAAAAAAAGTTTTTAGGGAGTGAGTTTCTAATAGTGTCTCTCCTGATGCCTCACGCCGCGCAGTTGAAATGCCTTCTGAGTTGTTTTTGAGGGGGAGCGTGTTTCAAAAAGTCAATTTTCTTAAGATCATGAATTGGAAATCTCTAAACTTGTGAATTTCGTTTGAGAGACCGTGCCGAGAAGTGGGTAAATAGTTCGGAATCGGACAGTTTCCCATAAGTATTTTGATATTTATTCCCTCTTCCCTTATAAAAGTTGCACGCTATGAAGTTGGTTCACGGTGTTTTTGTGGTGGCTCGTATCATGGTTTTGTTGCTGTGAGGCAGGAGTTGGGAGGTGGTCACGCTGCTGGGCTGTGACAAAATACATGGAGATAACTCGTCGTTCACAAAAATATCGTTTTGTTTTAGAACGTCGAACTATTGCACTTGTTTACTCCCGGGTTGTTTGGCGCCAGCGCCTCGTTGAGTTTCATCGACCATTACGCTTAAGAGATACAAATATTGCCCAGTGTTTTATGAAAAAAAAACTTTTGTCTTTACCCTAGTATGTGCAGCAACACGTGAGCTCGTTGATTTGTATGGGGGAACTGTGAGAAATGGATATTTAAAGATAACAGTTCTGTCTCTTAAAAAGTTGAAAAGTTCTGTATATATCACAAAAATTGATCAACCTCATTGGGAATTGTGTTGTGCTGGCATTAAGTTATAAAGTTTAAAGGAATCTATTAATATATTAAATGATATTTACTAACTATGGATGAACAATTGATAAATTTCTAATAGTGAGCAGCTTTAGTTCAGTACTATAATTTCAACATGTTGCCTTTGAAATAGGACAAGTAGATTTGCTTTTGCTCAGCTATATTTGAAGTATTAGCCTCACAGTTCAGTTTCTGTGGTAGTATGTTTATTTCTGAATTTGCATATGACCAACACTATCAGAAATTTATTGCTTGCATAAATGTTTGTGAAGTGTGAGATGTGCATGATTTGTTTGTAACCAAAGATAGGACAACTCTAAAAGAAGTAAAACATGTTTACCTGGCAGTCTGGTTATATGGAGGTTATAGTAAACAAAATAATGATTAAATGTCTGTTCTGTTACAAGAGGAGTTATGTGGTTTCTATTTCATGTTGCTGACAAACTAGTTCAGAATGTTTGTATCATATGTTTATTCTTTGAGTAAAGAGCATTTGATGTTATTTATGTAATTCATGAGCAAGAAATGCTGTATGTTAATATTGGAATCAAGTAGAGATGGTAACATTAAATATATGAACCTCAGAAGTAAAGAGACCTTGATCTTTTTGAGTGTTACTCATTTCTAAATATCTGAATTGTCAGTCTTCGTAAAAAAAATTGAGATTTATCGAAGTGTTGCTTAAAATAATGGACATAAAAGCAGCTTTTTTGAAACTTGATAGTTATAAAATAACTAAACATGACACAATATAATTAAACTGTATAGATTCATTAAAATCAAATTAGATAGAAAATATGATTTGGTTTGTTTGGTCTTTTAATGTTGGTTATTTTGGACATTTAATCATTTAAATGATGCTGTTCGTTGTGTTGCTGTAGTGCATTTGTAAAAAGTGCAATATCGGAATACTTAGAAAGCGTAAATTTGTTCCAGCATTAATTAATTCTTCTGACTTTGTGTTTGAAATGTTGGATTTGATCTGTTTCAGAATGCTCTATCCTTTTTCTCTGTTAAATATTACAAATTGTAGATAATTAGAAATATTTTTGACAGGTTTATGTATTGGGAAAACATTTGAAAGAGATGTTCTTTTGCTGTTTATATTTAACTTAAAATTATTAAGATTTCGATAGCAAAGTAATTTGTTTGAAGCATCGAATTTCTCAAGTGTTTGGAATAATTGTTGAATTGCATGCCAGTTGTATATTTCAAAATAGTTTTAAAGTGAAAATTTGATCAGTGCTTTGGTGCAAATCATAAAGAAATAGAATGTGGAGTTGGGTATCCTTAAAAATATTGTCAAGACTGCGTTGAAGTAACTTGAGTGAAATGAATAACAAACCTATGGAACAATCAGATTTTAAGATGATATTTTTGACTTCAACTTTGTTAAAATCTTGCATTTGAGTACTAATGATAAAATTCAAACTTTTAGTGTTAAATATTTGTTAAAACATTTACAAATGTTATGCTATTCCTAGTCAAACAAGGTGGAAATTTGTTGAATGCAAACTTGGGGAATAATCTCAATCAAATGTACTACATTTTGTTTTAATTTATTGTGAATAGAAATACATTCCATAAAGCATTCTATTTAAATTATTATTTTTCTGATTAATTCTAACATTTGATATTTGCCCATCTCTTTTGATACTTTGCTCATTTAACTTGAAGTCTGACATTGAAGTAAGAAACCTGAATTATGTTGATAGGAAAATTAATCAATTGAAGGTGACTTAAAATTGGTAAATAAATAAATGTTTACTCTTAAAATAGTTTTGCAGTAATGAAAAAGGTGTACACAATTAAAAAGTTATCTGTTAATTGCTATCCTGTTACAGAAAATAACTGTAGAAACAGAAGTGTGTTGTACAGTTTTTCTGAAGTTCTTAGTGTCACTTTTTCCATTGGTAACATGAAGTGGAGGGAAGGATAAGGATATTTGTTTCTTTAGAATATTTGTACCGGATTTTGTAACCTTTTAGCCACTTTGTTAGTCTAAATGATTCAAGGAAACACTTGCAAAATTCTGAGAAGGGTAATGGGGAAATGTTCATTTGTGAAGTTAGTAATTTGTTCATTGTCAGACAATGTGGAGGAGAACCAGGTTTATTGAGATAATATGGTGCCCTATTTGTAACTTGTAAATTTTGAAGTAAAATTTAACTCTTTCAATTTTCTAGTTTTATTTTAAATAGTTTCTATTTGCTTTTGGTAGTATAGGTAGAAACTGAAGTTCTTGAAAACAATTGAAATGCAAAATGAAATTAATTTTGCAATAATTGTTTACATATCAAGCAACAATTTCTGTAAAATCATTTGGACAAGTACATTTTCTTTACCTTTAATTGGAGACTTCAGACTTATTCAAGATTTGCTGAATAGTTTCAAATACTTTATCATAACTTCATAAATTTTAAATCTGCTTTAAAGTTTTAAAAACAAAGGATATCTTATTTGTGTTTTGCATTTTCCCCAATCCATTTTTAATTGAAGAATTTTGTAATTTTTTTTCCTTTAACCTTAGAAAATGAATATGTTGGAATTAAAATTTAAACGGGTCTTGAGAGATGACACAATTGTTTTGAGGTATATTTGAAATTCTTTTTGAATAAGCTTGTGCAGTTTTAAATCTGTTGCATTTAGAACCAAATTTCCAGAATTTGTAGTGGTGAATTGCTAATATGTTACATTTAAAATATGGTTCTGGCAATATTTGTGATATGAACAGACTCTAGGAATCATGGTGTCCAGTATATGCCTTGATTGGAAAAAGGGTGTTGGTAAAAAGGTGTTAGAAACAGGCTTTTGATAAGAACTCAACAAGTGAGAGTGACTTGCGTTTCCCCTCACTCTCCAATGCTACAATTTAGATTATCACTAATCAGGTTATACTTGTCTATAAAAAACAGTTCGCTATCACTGATCAATCATAATTTATAAGAGTAATACTGTTTCTTTATTGAGAGACTATTACCTTCAGATTCTCAAGATTAGTATTAACTAATTTTTGTATTTTGTGGATTCTGCAAGATTAGTATCCTAGATTCTTTAGGTGTGTTTTGTGGAGGGTCATTTTGCTCAAAATTGGCTGGAAATGCTGTTAGCTGAATTATCATAACATGCAGAATTGCAAGTGTAAATTTGTTTATATCAATATGAATGGCTGACATTAAAGCAACTTATTCAATTGAAATTGTTTCCTTTTCTCCCCCTTTGAGTAACATTAATTTGATAACCTTCATGCTTTTCATTAGCTAACAGGCAAAGGAGTTCTGAAACTTGTTGAAATGTATGGTGGTCCTCTGGATAAATCACTTTTGTGCTATCATTTATATGAAGTTGAGTAATTAAAGAACTATAACCAACTTGTACCAAACTTTGCTCGTGGTCCAGTAACTCCAAAAGGAGCATGGTACTAAATGGATTTTGCAAATTAAAATTTCAGTGGTATAGGAAACTACTTGAAAATTCAATGCAAAATCTTACTTTCCACAGTAACCAAATGTTTAGCACATTGCTTTGGGAAGCACCTTGAACTTTGTTTGAAAGATGTCATACACTTATTAAGGTATAGATCACAATATGTAATAATGGTGTAGTGGGAATTGATTTCTGTAGCTCAAAATTTGCACGACATTGTTGTTTTGCACCTTTAACACTTCTAAATTTGACTCTTTAGAGATTTCTTGAAAGTAACCTTTTTAAAATTTGGGAGCTTCAATTACCAATTATGGTGAGAAACTGAGGAAAAGACTTTGGAAGGACATGTTGCATGGAAATCATCAATTTTACTGGTTGTATTTAACTGAAATTTGACAGCCAGATGTTGCAGTAAATACAAAAGAATAAACGATAGATTATTGCCTGGGAGAGGGGATTTAATTGAAAATGATGAAATGGACATCATTAGTGATTTGAGGGGATGGTTTTGTGTTGTTAGAACAATCCAGTTACCTAAAGATTTGCATACCAAGTTTTGAAGTATTGATGTTTACATAACTTTCTGAAATATTGCGGTTTAAAAAAAAATGAAATAGGAAGTCATAACAAAGTCACTGGTGGAGGGAAAACTTTGTTTATCCTTAATTTGTTAGAAATCTAAAGTGTTAGGAAAATTGTATAATTCTATTAATTTGTTTTAGTTTGTAAGCTACTTCAAAAGTGAAGTATGGTCAACTTTGGAGAATACAATTTTATGTTAATGAATATACCTGCTTTCAAGTATTTTTACAGTTCATTGTACACTCACTGATGTGGAGAAATGACTGGCATTTAAACCTTGGATGAATATAATTTCCCTTCAATTCTGTTCTTTGTCAGCAACAGTCATGTTGGTGAAAAGGCATTCTTGGAGTAGCTTGTATTTACTTTTTTCTCTCTGGTTTCCACAGTTAGTTGTATATGTTATATTTGCAATTATAAAAAGCAGTTTAGTTGCTGATCAGAATTTACTTCCTCAGTTTGATTTTGATTACTTATGTTTAAACCACAAGATGTTACAGCTTTTATTGTTTAATTTGCCATATGTATATTTGTTCAGTTTGCTGGGAGATGCTCTTAGTAGCATTACCTTGACAAAGATGACAGAATATTGCAATTGTAGGTAAAAGATATGATGATCAATATATATCAATCTAAGTGGTAATAGTGTATTTTGTATCAGGTCTGCAATTCATTGATTTCCCAAGGTCTAATGCAGTCTAGGATTGGCCATTAGTAGTTTCTCAACTAAATTTTCCAGAAATGCTCTCGGAAATATATGAAGAGAGTATGGAGCAAGGCTGATGCACATCTTTTTTGGAATGCAGCACATTTTTCCTGACTGGTTAACACCTTGCTGTGTGGAGTTGTGGTTTGTGGTGCCATTGGTTTTGGTATTGACGTGGTTATAAATTTTATCCCTGATTTCAGGGCATTAAAAATTATTTATTTTTAAACTACTATAAAGTCTATAATTCTTAGAATCTGAAGGAGAAATATCATCTTGACTCTTTTGAACGTTTTGCTTCAATTGTTCCTGTCAGGACTGTTATGTATGATTGCAGCTGAGTTTCTGTTAGACTCTGAGTGACAGTGGTCAAGTTGTTATAACTTATTTAACTTGGGCTAAGAAAACACAACTGAGTAGCTATTCCCTCTTTTCATTGGTATCTATAGTTTAAGCAGCTTGTAAATTTGTAATACAGGTAATGTATAAAACTATCCAAAGGGTGAAGTTAACTACGTTAGGTCAAGGTGAGACTTACCAGTCCTAATGCTTATAAACCTAAGAGTTTGATATGATATGATGAAAAGCTAGAACAAAAATGGGGTAATCTCAGTGAAAGGGCAGAGATTCTTTGAGATTTTGCAGAGATTTGTGGTGGCGATGTTTTGTCCAGCAAAGTAAATAATCTTATTGCTTACCCAAAGTTTGGTTTAAAAGGAATGCCAACCACTGAGGTTATAATAATAATGTTATTCATGTAGTCACTGTAGCTTGAGGGATGAGGGCAGAATGTAAAAATGGCTTGAGGTATTGCTCACTATATAGGTTGTTATTTTAGACAAGACTGAATCGTTTAGGTTCACACAATTGTATTGATATGAGCTCTTCAACTATGAAGATCCACTGTAATTCTTTTTTCCTCCATACTTTAATAGCTTTTATGGCTTTCATTTAATTAGCCAACTTCCCTTGAAATGATAGCATCCTTGATAGTAAATGCCTAAATGAAAATCTGTACTCTGCTTGTAAGAAGAGACAGGTATATACATTTTCAGTGGGACACGTATGAAATGAAAATCAAAAAGAATGCCTGTGGTGGAAATGTGAAATAAAATACTGGCAATACTGATCAGGTCAGAGTCCCTCTGTCAGATTTTGTGAGGAAATGTCCAAGTTTTCTTCTCTTGGTTTGCAGAGCCCTGGGCGGGTTGTTTTTGTTGGGTTATAGTTTCTGCCTGAAAAAGCCATCTGTAGTAATGCACAAATCTTTCAATCATCTTGTTTGATGGAAAAATTAAGCTAATTTTCCACCATTGTTCCTTCTAACCTGTGGAACAAACTTTCTTGTAAGTTTTCTTAAAGTGACAATTTGAATATTTTCTATTTCCCACTTGTGTTTCATTGAAGTCTCTAATTACAACTGATAGGTGTGAAGATCTTAATCATGGCTTCCTTCCATATTAGTGATTTAAGTGTGATATTTGCAATAAATTTTTTGGGTCCAACTATGGGTTGAGTTCGGTATATGGACATTTCAACTTCTAAATGTTAATGTTGATAATTTGTTGCATTTACATAAAGTTCTGCAGATGCTGGAACTCGAGCAACATACACAAAAATATTGGAGGAACTCAGCAGGTCCAGCAGCATTTATAGTGGGAAATGAACAGTGGACATTTTGGGCTGAAACCTTTCATTAGGATTGTCAGTATCTGCATGTATAATATTGTAATTGTTTTAGAAAATACTTCCCAAAGAGTTTCATATTTTAAATATTTTGTGAGATTTTTATACATCTGCCATTGACTTAAGTTAAAAGTATGATACTGTTGATATTGTAAAGAATAAGTATGATATTGTCAAAGAAATTCAAAGACCACCAATAGGAAAAAGGACTTCAACTCACCTAGGACCTTCAGTATATTAAGATTACATTGAACAAAATGGTCCAAAGGCGAATGACTATTTGCAAAGTTAGAAGTGTACCTCTACTTCCCAATTTTATAATAAGAATTACTTCATTTGGGAACTGTTTGTCTGCCAATTCATCAACCAACAGTGTTGTTAACCATATTTAATTAGATTTTTTTTTGATTTGCTTAAATGTGGTTATTTAAAAACATTTGTGTACTGTGCTCCAAGTTTCTACAGTCTGTTTTATGTTTTTATATTTTGCCATATTAATTTTGTTTTAAAATGATCAAATAGAAATGCACAATGTTTTGTCATTTGTTCTGCAGATGATGTGTCGTGATGCGATGCAAAAGTCATTGGGCACTTGAGAGATTTAATGTAGATTCTATTTTAAACCTGTATGTGTTATGATTTGCCACATTACAGGTCTCATGAAAGACCAACATTTTGAGAAGCATATACAAGAAGGGTGTGCCTCTGTATTCTTGCATGTCTTATTTATTAGGTATATTTTTGCTTCCCAGAATTATGAAGTTCTCTGCACAGTGTGACAACGATTCAATATTGTAATTGTATTGCTTTGACTAGAATTTTAAAGCCTAAGCGTGATTGTGTACAGTCACCTGCTTTCAGAATCGAATGCAAGCACACTGAATTAATGCACTACCCAAGGCATTCCTTGAGGTTGATCAGAGTTTTGGATTGAATCTCAAGATCCAAGATCATAAAATCTCTTGAAATTGATTCACTTTTTGAAAAGACAATGGAAATGTATGTGTAGTTTCTTCCTTAGAGAATTGGACTTAAATATAATGCATTGGGGGCCATTTGACTCATAAGTTGATGCTTGCTCCCAACAGACAAATCCTATAAATTCTATTTCTCGATTACTTATATCTAAATGTGCAACTTGCCTTCTGCGTCATGCTTATCAACAAGCCTTCTCTCCACTTTGATTCTTTTGCATTGGTGTAATATACAGAGAACCTGATTAAAATGGCAGTAGGTCTTTGGGATGTGGTGCACAAACCTATGAATTTATAGAGGAATGTACAAAGTCCACTTGGACAAACCAGAGGTTAGATCCCGAATCAGTGGTGTTGCAGCTGAGAAGCATATTAAATTGAGGATCTATTAGCTGTTTAATAATATGCATCCCAGACCAAATGTGTACAAATATGGCATTGATGTAATCTTGTTTTTCACAGTAAATGGTTGATGTATAAGTGCAACGTAAACCTGGACTTTTGGCATGGTATTACAGTAAAATAAACTGGAAGTAAGCAGAAGGATAAGCTTTGTCCTGCCTCTTATTGACAGCTTGTCCGGTTTTAATGTTAACTTCATGCAAAACTGCTTTTGTACTCATTAAGTGCATCCTCAGCAACAGGAACAAAATGCTGAGTTCCTCCCGTATTTTGAGTGTCGCTTTGGATTTCCAGCATCTGCAAATTTTCTTGTGTTTGAAATGTATCCCCAGATAGCTTGTCTAAGGAGATTCTTGCTGCTCAGAAGTTACTAATGCTTCTGTATGAGCGTTACTGTAGAAAAGGTTTGGATAAACTCTTTACCAAGTACAGCTAGAGGATAAAGTTCTCAACACAAAGTACATTTTGAAAAGGAATAGTAGTTATCTGTAAAAGAGTAATATTGTATAGAGAGTGAGCTTAAAGGCTAGGGTTAGAAAATATTGGTTAAATGTGAAAAGAAAGTCAGCAGAAAGGGTTCAGTGAGACCAATAGCCAGTGTCTCTGCATTCGTGCTCTGTAATTGGGCATGTTTTTCTGGTCATTAAAATAAGTTATGCAACATTAGCATTGAGTCAACTATAACTGTAATTTGAAATAGGGTGAAATGTTGAATGAGATTGTCCTTGAGAACCAATTATAGTTGAATTATGAGCAGTTTTTGCATAGCATGTTCATTCCATTAGTTTGTACAGAAGTGGGTGGAAACTGGCAAAAATAATATTGTCCATATAATGCCACACTGCAATGAAATTAAACCCGATGCCAAAAGGAGAAGAACAGTGATTGTATCCAGTACTGTACACTTTTGATCATATTTCTCCCCAATTCAATAACATATTATAGAAACAAAAGCATTATCTACACTTTTGAAGGAATGTAAGGACTTTGAGAGTAGATCAGTCATACTTTAATAAAGAATAACCATGATAATCGAAGGATAGATCTTCATTTAACCAGTTACAATGTTTGAAGCTGCTTTGTTGATATGGTATATTGTTCACGTTATACATGACTTAAATATCAAAAAATGGATCCGTCAGAGAGTAGACTGAGTAGGGCATTTTGGGACTACTGTTTGTCTCCCATGCCATTCAGCCCATTGCTCCAGCTTTTGACCATTGCTCCAACCATCATAATTTATTTCTTTTCTCTTTTCTGCTGCTTATTCATTATTTTCTTGTTTTTCCAATGGAAGGCTTCATGATTGTGTCTGCAGTCCATGTGATCACTTCTAAAAGTGGATTTTGATCATAAAGCATTTGAACTAAAAAGCTAATGTGAGTGGGAAAGGTTTGTGGATAGATATTTGTAGAACAGAAGCACGAGGTTCAGTATTCTGCCACATGTGAATTGTTATACCACACCATCAGATCTACAGATAAGCTTCATTAATGGAGGAATTAAATATACTAACTTGAACCATCTCTTTGTAAGGTGGTTAAGAGATTTTATTTGAAGATCGAATTAATAGATTTATCCCCAGTTCATTTATTTTATTGAAATATTTTCACTTTTTAAAAAATGTAGTTTTAATAGAATTAGTGCCTCTGCAAAACCTTGACAGAACATGATCTTTTCTGAGTTAATATGGTCCAAACTCTTAGAGGAATACCAGAATATAAATTTTAAGTGCAAATTAACATAATATATTCCATCAAGTTAACTAACAGCTGTTCATATGGCACAGACTGATGATTAAGCTATGAACTTAATTGTGTCCTGTCCTAGAATTGTTACTTGTACCTGTTGCTCTGATTATTGTTGACTTTGTGTATTCCATATTTTTCTTTCTGCTTGCCATCAGTGTGTTCACTGACCTCACAATTAAAATGTTTACTGGAGCCCCCTACCCTTGGACAAATTTTTGTGATTTATTTTTTCTTCAAAACTTCATTTTGTCTTGTTATCCAATGTAACATTTTTCGTGGTTCAGACTGAGTAGGTGGACAACTTAAAGTTAAATTGCCTGCACTGACACTCTGCTAGAGTGAACCAGATCTTTTCATGGTCCAGTTCTCTATCTTGGTGCTGTGTGTTTATGCTGTGATAAGTGTCTATCCATTGATTATTGATTATTGTTTGTCTGAATGACTTGGGTGGCAGAGCAGAACTTTCCATACCCCTACTCCCTTGAGGAAATTTCTCTTTCGTCCTTCCCCCCTTTGGTTACAATTTATAAACTGATTCCCTATTGGACTTGTAACTTGACTGTTGAAAGCTGATCTTGTTGTCTGTCCTTTTATCACATGTGTGAATTGGGATCAAATTTTACTATTTCCCAGATCTTGTTGATTGGTTTCAACATCCACTTCTACAGTACACAATGCCCATTCCTATAGCCGGAACCTTGTCCTTTGTCCCCCCTTTGTTTTGACCTATACTTTTATTTAAATACTATATGATAATTTTTAATAGTAATATTTTTTCAGATTCCATTATGTAATACGTAGTGTATTTTATACACAAAGTTAAATATAACAGGAAAGAATTGTCCAACAAATCCACTTATTGAATTAGTCTATAGGGGTCCCAACTCTTCCCGCAGCTTGAGTTGTTGGGTTTTTGTTGTGTTGCATTAGGCAGTTCATGATGTTATGATATCATGAGTTTTTGATTTTCCTGTTTTGGATTTCCACATAACATGGTAAATCAGAAGCTGGCCGTTGAGTTTGATTCTAAACAGTTAACCCATTTAAAAAGGCTCTATCCAGATAGAAGAAGGGAAGCTGCAGTGGACCAACTACTCTTCACCTCTGCTATAGTGTTGTTGATTCAACACCACTTATTATACATCTCGCTGGGTCTTTCACCTTGAACATTACTTCCAAAACATCCTCAAAAATTGGTATCACATTCATCGACCTTTGTGTTTGATGTGACGCTGCTGGAAAGCATGGTATTTGCAAATGTTCTTCTTTTTCCATGTGACTGGCTGCTCTGTGTTGTGTGGACATTTCTTAGATAGCTTGTGTTTTGCATTTGTGTTAGTTGCTCCTTTTTCTTCATCAGCCATTTATGCCTGTTACTGTTTTGAGAAAAAGTGCTTGTCCTAATGGCTGTACACCTTGTGTTCGTCAAAGGCTGGAAAGGACAAGGAAAGCATGTAGACTTTGGATTTGTTAGAAATGGCAGTGGATATCTGCATGAAGGTTCCTACCAAGTCTGTCTAATTCTCAGATTTCATTTCTTCCTCTCTTCTTCCCCCCCCCCCCCCCAAACCAATCACAAAGCAGAGTCCATCCCAATATCATCTTCTGCAGGGAGAAATTATAGATGTCTTCTTCAATCCTTCCTGGTTATGGCACTCTACTGTACTTGAATTTCTCATAACCATCTTCAGAAATAGAACCATAGAAACTACAGCACAGAAACAGGCCTTTTGGCCCTTCTTGGCTGTGCCGAACCATTTTTGCCTAGTCCCACTGACCTGCACATGGACCATATCCCTCCATACACCTCCCATCCATGTATCTGTCCAATTTATTCTTAAATGTTAAAAAAGAACCCGCATTTACCACCTCGTCTGGTAGCTCATTCCATACTCCCACCACTCTCTGTGTGAAGAAGCCCCCCCTAATGTTCCCTTTAAACTTTTCCCCCCTCACCCTTAACCCATGTCCTCTGGTTTTTTTTCTCCCCTTGCCTCAGTGGAAAAAGCCTGCTGGCATTCACTCTATCTATACCCATCATGATTTTATATACCTCTATCAAATCTCCCCTCATTCTTCTACGCTCCAGGGAATAAAGTCCTAACCTATTCAACCCTTCTCTGTAACTGAGTTTCTCAAGTCCCGGCAACATTCTTGTAAACCTCTGCACTCTTTCAACCTTATTAATATCCTTCCTGTAATTTGGTGACCAAAACTGAACACAATACTCCAGATTCGGCCTCACCAATGCCTTATACAACCTCATCATAACATTCCAGCTCTTATATTCAATACTTTGATTAATAAAGGCCAATATACCAAAAGCTCTCTTTACAACCCTATCTACCTGTGATGCTACTTTTAGGGAATTTTGTATCTGTATTCCCAGATTCCTCTGTTCCACTGCACTCCTCAGTGTCTTACCATTAACCCTGTATGTTCTATCTTGGTTTGTCCTTCCAACGTGCAATACCTCACACTTGCCTGTATTAAACTCCATCTGCCATTTCTCAGCCTATTTTTCCAGCTGGTCCAAGTCCCTCTGCAGGCTCTGAAAACCTTCCTCACTGTCTACTACACCTCCAATCTTTGTATCATCAGCAAATTTGCTGATCCAATTTGCCATATTATCATCCAGATCATTGATATAGATGACAAATAACAATGGACCCAGCACCGATCCCTGTGGCACACCACTAGTCACAGGATCTACTGCAAAAAGCAAGGGTTTAATGAACTGGGTGTGAAAACCTCCAAAGAGAGTGCTGTGCATTGGTATTGACCTTCCAAATAGCAGCTGTTAAATCTCAGTGGGCTCTTGCTCCTGCTAACAAATGTATTGACACCCGGTTAAATTCTGCAGTACAGGTTATCATAAGAATCCTGAACTTGACACTTTACTGCTTGCTGGTCCTGACCGTAATTGTTCCTCCAGGTATGCACTGTAACAAAGCTACCTCCGGAGAGGCTGTTCACATGAATGATTGCCTAGACTTCCCCATCAACAGAACTTGAATAAGCTTCTGTTTACCACTTGTGCTCAGTCCTATTCTTGTTTAGGTATTCTGTTATTGCATTCTTCATTACAGATTCCTGCATTTCCCCCCTCATGGCTGTTATGCCAGGAGGTTGATAGTTCCCTGTTTTCTCTCTTTCCTCCTAAATAGTGGGGTTACATTTGTCATCTGCAATCCACAGGAACAATTCCAGAATCTACTGAACAATGGAAGGTGATAATCAGAGCAATCAGATCTCAAAAGCCAGTTCTTTCAATGCTCTAGGATATAAATAATTAGATCTTTAGAATTTATTAGCAACTTATTTTTTATTTTTTGACAAGTTAGTTTGTTCCATTACTCAGAGTGAGCTTTTATAAAGAAGAACATGACCTGCTGAGTATTTATAGCCCTTACAGTTTTATTTCATTTCAACAGCTCTACTTCTGCACTGCTGTCAGTTTAAAAAAATATATATACAACTTCTATTTTCAACTCCTCCTAGATACAATCTTGTGTATGTCTAGCACATTTTGTTTTTGCAGTTTGCAATGAGTCTTCATTTTGGAATCTTGTCACATGATGAGCTTAAAAGCATCAATATATCTACCTCTTCCTCTTAATCTAAACCTTGATCTTTTTCAGAGTTCATGTGCTCATTCCTTTTTCTCCCCCCTTGGTCTTTTGTGTTTCTTCAAGGACTAGGAGATCCCAGAAGTTACACCCTATGATCCCAGCTGTGTCTTTTACCACTGCCAAACATTGTTTTCCATTAAAATAATCTGTTTTTATTTAAGATTTAAACCATCTCTCTGTACTTGAACAACATGGAACATATTGGAGGTTCTGTCCAATCTCTACTAAACTACTTCAAATTGATTTGCTTGTTGGTTACTGTTTACAGAAAAGGTTTCATCGGCGTTTCAGTTTTATTTTGTCCCAGTTATTAGCCATGTTTAGAAAAATGGCAATGTTATGTTTTAATGTCACATAATTTTCCTCCTTCCACATTGTGTCCAATCTTCCTGTAAATTCAGCCCAAATAACTTGCATCCGTAACAATTTTTTTTACAATTCAAATGCTCTCATTTTATCTCTTCATTTGTGTTTGAATTTATCTTTCATGCTAAAGTGACTTCGACTTTAAAGTCTTTGTTGTTCAAAGGCTTTAAAGATCAAATATTAACTTGCGAGTCCTGCAAAACTAAGTGTTGTTAGTTTACTGAACAGCTTTTAATGCTATCATAAGGATGTGTGTACAGTTCTTGATGAGAACCAAGGGGATGAGAGGCTCTATTGGCCTTGTATTGACTGATGAAAATGTGTATTTAAATCTTGCCGAGGAGGCCTTTTGACTTGCTTGAAAAGTTCAGAAGGGTATGTCTTGCAAGAGGGAATGAATTTTTAGGACAAGCAGTATGCTTATGAAGAAGCAACAAGAATGGACTGGCGTAGGACAGGCAAAGCTGAAAATTGGTGTATTTGCCAATTTAAAAAAATGATGACATCTAAATGGAGATGGTACTTGTTTAAAAGATTGAAATAGTTTGAGCTCAATGTCCAACCTCTGAATTCCTTTCTACATGTTAAACAAGATCTTTTAATTAACATATATTAAAAAAATCTCTGAGATTGGTTGAGATTAATTTTTATTTGTAGTTCTGCTCACTCAGTGGAGATCGTTGGCTGTCAGCTACTGACATTGAAAGACCTGTTCATCACCAGAGCAAAGAGTTGGAAAAATTACTGCTGACTCCACCCACCCAAGCAGTCACCTATTCTTCAAATGGGAAGATGCTACAAGTCCATTATTCCTGTAGCTACCTATTTTCTTAACAAAACTCACTCGGGTGTAATATTGTCCCTGCATAACACCTGCTTAAATGGTCTTTCCTGCTTTCCTTGTTCTGTTGATAATTATTTAGTCTGTTAATATGTTCACATTTATTCAAGTATGATTATTGACATTTGCACTAATTGTTCATGGCTGCTCGCACTACTCTCTAAGAAGATTGTTGGTTGCTGTTGTGTTGTCTGTTATGGTATTATCCTGCATTTTATGCTTGGCACCGAACCACAATCAATTCTGGTGTGTTTCACATAGTAGCAATAAAGTGATTCTGTTTCTGCTCTTGACACATTCATTGTTCTGAACTGTCGGTAGGCAAAATCATTTGAGATTGATCAATAATTTGCGCAAGATTAAAGCCTCAATTTTAACACTACCCTGCAAATACATGTTTTCTTGTACAGCTGCTGGTGAGAAATGTTTAAGCCTTTTTAATTGAGGTATTTTGGAATCCTTTGATTTCAGCTTGCCTCGGTTTGGAGTTCAGTGTCCCAATGACTTGCAGCTTTCCTGTACCTGATGCCTGTTCGCAGTTCTCTGTGAATGAATTTGACCAGTTACTGACTGCAAGTGGAGAATTTGTCAGTGAACCTTTGTCAAAGCTATTTTTATATTTATTTTTATTTTTATCGACTAATCATGCATTGAGTACTTTCTGGTGGATGGTTGTTGGAATAGGATCCTGGCCGGCATTCTGATGGCAATGAAGTGTACTAAGCGCCAGTTGTTCAGTTAAGAATCATCTGACTTGGCACAGACAGGCAATTAAGTGAAGAGTTCTGATTACTTTTGGTAGCCACAAAATCTAAATTTCCACTTGGCAAGTAAAATAGACTTCCTTAATATCATCAAAGACTAAATTTTGTGATTGGTATGATGGAAATTTAGTTTTAAAACAATGAGATTGAGTACCTTAGTGCCAACACACAGGTGCTCTCCCCATCCAGGATTTTGTATTGTTGGTTTGAATTTTAAGTTTAATCTGTTTGTGCAATAGTTGATGTTTTGAACACTGCAAGGTGCTTGAGCACTTTGCTTATATTAAAGTCAGTTGATTTCTGAAGCTTGGATGTGAAGAATCTAGCTTCCTCCTGCCTCCACTGTGTAGACAACTGAATATTAAAAATGGTTGTAGCGTTGTTAAAAGTAATCAGACCATGAAAGATAGGTGTTTGTTGTTCCTATTGTCTGCATTGCACAATTTTACCAAGTTGAACTCAATTGCCCTTGTAATAGAATTCTGAGATTTTGATAAAACAGATGAAAAGTGTGATTACAATGCCAAGTCAAATTGTAGTGCGGAAGTAAACATTTGTGACAAATGGGTATATGTCAGCCAGATCTAAATCCACTGTTCTGAGAGGAATAATAGGACATTTAGAAATTATAAAAAGATTTCAAATCTAGAATGTGTTTGTTACCAAAAGCTGAGGAGGTGATTTTTGGCAGGTGAGATTTGCTTGTAAAGCATTTGATCTAGCTGTGATACCTTACTTAATGGTCAAGTAACCAAATACTGAGAATGAACAAATTTGCCAATATCATTCTATGCTCACTGTGATAACTGCTTCAGAACCAGCTTAACCTGGCTGTCAGAGTGCTGATCCAGCAACCACTATTTGCTCTGGCTTTTTTCCACCAAGAATTTCAATGACTGTATGCCCTAAAAACCAAGTGTCCTAAAATAAAATCAAAAGTGCTGTTCTCTATTAATTTAAAATGGCGATTATATTTGCAAATTCTGAAAGTAAAGGTACAGACTGCAATCATTGAATACTTTTAAGTTCTCTTTGGGCAACTTTTTTGTTTTGACTTCATGATCCTTCTCCATTTTTACTAGTCATTTTAAAAGTGGTCTTAACTTCTACGTCTTAACAGTTATTCCTAATCACTTTAGTTGAAACAATTTGAAGCAAAGGTCTGTGTATGTTGATGTTAAGAGATTTTGTTTTGAAGAATTTTTCTTCAGCCTTTCAGAGATGCTGGTTTGTTTCTGAAAGTTGCTTTATGCTTTATTTTGCTGTGATAGTGCTGGTCTTTCAATTAGAAGTTTCAGTAAAAAAAAATTAATGCCCTGAAGCAACTGCCTCAAATCTAGGAAAGATTAGCAGTTCTACTTAGATAATTACTGAACATTTTGCTTAGTTACTGAACAATATTTTTATTAGGTTGCAATGTGTTTGTTGAAAGATGTGCTTAAACCTACAAGATTAGTTTGTTTCTTAACAGAAACCAGTAGAAACCAATTGTGGGTATTTGGGTTTATCTTCTGCACTGACCGAAGATGAGAGGAAATTGTACAAGATTAATGTAAATTTGAAAACAATAATCGGCTATTTAGGCAAGTCAGTTATGTGGTTATGAAAAGAGACGAGAATTAGTGGAACACACATCAAAGTTGCTGGTGAATGCAGCAGGCCAGGCAGCATCTGTAGGAAGAAGTGCAGTTGACGTTTCAGGCCGAGACCCTTCGTCAGGAAGGGTCTCGGCCTGAAACGTCGACTGCACCTCTTCCTACAGATGCTGCCTGGCCTGCTGCATTCACCAGTAACTTTGATGTGTGTTGCTTGAATTTCCAGCATCTGCAGAATTCCTGTTGTTTGCGAGAATTAGTAGGAGAGGTTAGAATTAATTTTCCGAGTGTAATTATCTACTACAAAATAGTATTGAGGCAGAAAGCACAATTTCATTAAATAACCTTGAGTGAAAGCAAACAAAAAGTGAAAATTTTTGGATCGATGGCAAATCTTGACGAGCGGATAGAATATTTCTCTGTTAGAATGTTTTTCGATGCTATAAATGAACTGCTGGTTTTTGACAGAGTATTAAGGAATTATGAATATGAAAAGAATATATATAATGTAGGCTGTTCTATTTTATTAATCAGACTGTGCTTTGTAGAACTTGATTGCTGCTACAGGTTATTGATATTTGTAAGAGTGGGCTAAAGAGGAAATAGTTGCCCCTTTTGTGCCTGTTAACATAAATGTCACCAATTATAAAATTCCTTTCTCCATCTTAAGACAATCAGAGGGTGACTAGTAATGCATTTTGTCTGTTCTTGTTTAAATGATGAGCACTCATGTGGCTATGCAGGCAGGAAGAAAGTGAATTATTGACCTTAGTTATCTGAAACTGAATTAATAACGGAAGAAGTTAACTGAAAGGTTCTTGATCACTATTGATGATATCATCAAGCAAGTATGTTTATTTCACATATCTCTGCTTATTTAAGAGATGTTCATCCATTTATATGAAATAATTCAACATCTATGAAAATAGTTGCTGGCCCACACTTGCATATTAACAATATCCACAGAAATCATCGATCCAGAGAGTACTTCAGTAGTGAAAACTAAAGCTGACTTCAATCTGTAGCATTAGTTCCTTGCACATTCAGAAAAGGACTTGAAGGTCCTCTAAAATATTAAAAAGAGCTGTGCTGCTTACTTCTTGCTAGTCATTCAATCATCTCCTTCACTGTTCCTTTAATTCTGTTTCCTCACCCAGTCAGGATTTGGAGTTGCTCCCAGACTTCTGTCTGAAAAGTTGATTCTTCAGTGTTGTACCAGTGCTACAGACCTGCACTTACCCAAGTTGGATTTGGAGAGGTTGGCTGCAGGGCAGATGTGTGGCAGCAGGGCTGAGCTGGGATGTAGTATACCAGGATAGAACTGTAACAAATCTTAGTGGTTTTGCATTTGGCTTTCAGCCAGGTGCACCTGTCCTGTGCTAGAGGAAACTGAAACCAGCTTTGTTCTTATGCAAGATGAGTGTAATTGGTGTCCTTAATACTAATTTATTAATATCTCTAATTACATCATTAAGTTTCAAAATAATCCTAGGATTTAGTTTGAAGTTTGTTTGCGGCATGCAGACCTCTTGACACTTGATCTGAAATATTAACAGATTGTGCTATTTTAGCAGAGGGATATGGTCCACAATAAAATGTGGGTTAATTATATTCATCTAAATTCTGCAGAATTCTTAAGACACTTTCAAGACCCTGATACCTTTTTGCTATAACAAGAATTGGCAACCTAATTAAACTTTTCATCCTCAATATTGTGAGATAGGTGCATTATTTTGTTTTGAAAATGCTGAAGTATTTCCTTATCCTTTTTCCTGTCATATTGACTAAAGATAATACACTGTCAACGATTGAAGACTCTGACATTTCACTTATTGATTGTTAGCACCATCTAGCTTCTATGCCAAGTGTTGGAGCTGTTTGTGTAGCTCTGCCCTCTACTGCATGTCTGAGTTCAGCATGACTTAATTACAGGTCTGCATTGTTGCTGATGTGTTCTTTGGGATTCAAAAGATTTCTTCAAAACTTTTTCACTGGTTGCGACACTAATAACTGTACGTTTTATTAAATTAGACTTTGTTTCAAAGTAGCTTGGTATAGCCATTGTGTTCCAGAGCCTTTTCAGTGTCAGTGCATTTGAAACTTTTCCTGTTTAAGTGCTTACAGTACAATGATCTAACAAACTAAATACAAAGGCTAGAGTGATCAAATTGAATGAATAAAGCTCCTCAACTAAAAAGCAATGAGATTTGTTGTAATGGACAAACACTCCTGTATCCCTCTTGAGGAGTGAAACAGCTGCCAAACATTTGCAAACAGTACTCTTTTGCTGAAAGACAAAGCTCGAGTGACAACTATGAACTGCTTTGAGGTACGGTGTTGGTAAGGTTTGCTGTCTGATTGAAGGCTCTTTTCTGCCGAGCTTGGTGTGAACACAGACTTAATTGAATGATAAATGCACTGAGAGAGAGGATGAATAATAGTGAACAATACTGACCCTGTGTGTGGTAGTGGCATCTTGGTCTGTGTCCAATGGTTGCTGCCCTTCTCCAAGAGACTTGTATTATTTTCTGTCTGCCAGGCGGTCGGATGACCCTAACTCGCCAATAAGCTGCAAGAAGACAGTGATACAAGTTAACAGTCCTATGTGCTTTGAATTGCTTCAAGTTGGTCAACCTAATTCTGTTGCCTTTATGTAGGTTTGCAACTGGCAGAAGCAATGCAGCAATTTTCTAGTTTGAGTGGCTTTATGCCATTTTATTGCGAGCTTATGCGCTTGCCTAAAGAAGCCTTCATTATCCATTATTGATATGGAGCTGACTCTCTTGGAGGAGTGCCTGTTGGCAGTATGCCTAAGGTTGTACAATCATTGCTCAAGCACATCTGTCGTTGTGTTTCCCTTCTGAGGAGGGATTCCCAGCTTACTGCAGTAGATTAACAAAGTGGGTTACAGTGACTTGTTTAGAAAATGTAATGGATTTGTTCTTGGGGATGAAATTTAATTAATACTAGTTTCATTTATAATTTTGTAATGAATGCAAAATTTAATGAACAGTAAGCCATTATGATGGGACAATTGAATTTATAAAGAAATTTCTCCAGAATTGATGGCAAAAGTGAATGAAATTCAGTTTTACAAGTTGACTAAATTAATATAACAGGAAGATAGTTACAAGCCAATAGAGTGCATTATGGCTATCATGTGCGTATGTCCAAATACAGTGGATTCCATTTAATTCAGCCATTGGTTAATCAGGTTGGGACAAATCTTAAAGAACAAAAGCTAGTTGAGAAAATAGCTGGGATTCCCAATGTTGATTTGGGGCATTATGTCACTTAGTGGTCGGAAGATCTGTTGCCAAGCAGTTTCTTACTAGTGTCAGTTGCATGCACTTGCATGACCGTTAAGCACTACACCATGCTTGGAGCATTCAGTTTTTAAATAGTCAGTTGTGTGTGTTTGTGTTTTTTTTTAAAAAAAGCAGTGATTTTTGTCACTGATAGTTGGCGAGAAATGAGTATTAAGACAATTCTGAGCTGTTGCTCTCTGTGGTTTCAAGCATTCAGGCTTGGAGATGCCATAAATCAGGGGTTCTCAGCCTGGGGTCCATGGACCCCTTGCTTAATGGTCGTGGTCCATGGCATAACAACGCTGTAAATGGAACTGAAATAATTTCAATACTTCAAGAAAGAAATTGAATACATTGGCAATCATCTTGAATATTACAATGAAAATGAAGATTTGGAAGATGTAATTCTTGAAAGCTTTGTTTGAAGGAAATCCATTAGATATCTGCACTGAGTTTGTTCATTTATAGTCAATCAAAAAATGGCAGTGTACACTGGATGAATTTCTCCGTCGATAACTTTTAGGAACCAGTACAGTTTTATAGTACTATAGTAGTATTGGCAGTGTTCTAATTTGTTCTGTATTTCATTTAAATATATAACTTCTTGCTCAGTTAAATGGTAGTTTGTATTTTTTGTTTTTTAACTATTTCCATGAAATTTTGGCTAATTGTGCCTGCCACTTAATTGTGCCTAAATGTACGGGTCCCAAATTTGTCCTAATTAACTGCAGTCCACGATATTGGTGTGTGTATATATGGTTGGTTTTGAGAATTGTTGCTTCCTTTGAATACTTAGCTCCGTTTTGAACAAAGCATAAACTTTTAAAGGGCTTCTCACTTCTCATAGCATCCTTGGCACTGTAGTTAGGAATGTAAGCTGAGGTGCATCTTAGGATAGATGGGAAGAATAAGGTAAGTCAGCATACTTTTCCTTATGCTGTTCCCTGTGTGTGAAGGTGAAATATTGTGAAGTCAGATAAGTAGAATGGTACCTTCATGGGTCTACTCCAATGTCCACGTGTCACCTGGTAACCTTTATCAGTGAATGATTTCACATATCTTAAGGTTAGTATTCACTGCCCAAATAGCCAAAGAGAATTTTCGCTACCCTGCTATTAGAAATGTGGACCAGTGCATTTGTTTTAAAAGGGCATCATTCATATCAATGCCCAAGAAGAGCAGCGTGAACTACCTTAACGTCTTTTGCCCGATTACACTTACAAATACTGTGATAAAGTGCTTTCAGAGGTTGGGCATGGCTGGAAGCAAGGACCTAGACCTACTGCAATTTGCTTACTGCCATAATAGGTCTCACTGGCTCTCCACTTGGCAATGGACAGCAGCAATACCTGTATCAGGCTGCTATTTATTGATTACAGCTTAGCATTCTACACCATCAAACTCTCAGTGCTAATTAACAAGCTTCAAAACTTGTACCTCGCTCTGCAACTGGATCCTTGACTTCCTCATTGGGAGACATCAGAATCAGATTTAATTTCACCGGCATATGTTGTGAAATTTGATAACTTTATGGCAGCAGTACAATGAAATGCATAAATGTAGAGAAAAACAATTATAGTAAGTGTATATATGTCTATTAAATATTAAACTAAAATAGCAGACAGTGTGGATTGGGAATAACATCTCCTCCTCAATGATAGGCAACACAGGCACATGTCAAGGATGTGTGTTTAGCCCACTGCTCTACACTCTACACCCATGACTGTGTAGCTGAGTATAGCTCAAATGCCGTCTATAAATTTGCCAATGACACAACTGTTGTTGGCATAATCTCACATGGCGCCAACGTGGCTGCTTGAGTGGTGTTGCTACATCAAACTTGGACTCAACGTCAGTAAGACCAAGGAATCAATTGCGAACTTCAGGAAGGGGAATTTGAGGGAATACGCACTAATCCTCATTGAGGTGTCGTAGTGGAAAGGGTGAGCAGTTTCATGTTCCTGCATGTCAACATCTCTGAGTATCTATTCTGGGCCCAACATATTGAAGGATGGTCAAGTGATAAGTGATGTGTTCTGGTCTGGAAGTTGAGTGGATATAGGTAAGAGTTGAAGAGTTATGGGAAAAGAAAGATTGGCATTGGAAGTGGACTGCAGTTGTTTAAAGGAGCATAAGAAATAGAAATGGCAGTAGACCTTTTTTGTTCCCTCGGGTCTGAACCTACAAATAATAATGAAAGCATGCTGTTTTCTTATACTAACCCATGTCTCTCTGTTCTCAAAATATTTAAAAATCATCTATCAAAATGCTTGGCATTTGAGTCTCCATGTTTCTCTTGGTAATAAATGTCAAGAATTCACTAGAAACTGGATGAAGCAGTTTCCTCTAGTCATTTTTTCTGAAATGACCCAACCCTTGTTTTGAGATTATGGTGCATTTTTCTTGACACCTGAGCCAGGGGGAAAATCATCCTTGCATCTATACTTTGAAAGCCCAAGGGATACTTTGTAGATTTCAATTAGGTAACTTTTTGTTCTTCTAAACCCTGAATGAAGAACTCAGTTTATCCTGTGATGTTGCAGATTTGGTGATGAGAACTGCCTTCAAGGCTAATGCAAGTTTTTTGATTTTCACTATTTAGCAGGAAGATGTGGTATTCTAAAGAGGCATTGGCTGGGTGTTGTCTGCATCCAAAGGCAACAGCAGCTATGTCTATATCTTTTAGCCCAGAAAACTGAAACTGGTTAGATAATGAATTATGAAAATGAGTACGTGTAGACATTTAGCCTCCCAACACTGAGGGTTAGATTAATATTTGGCCTGAAGGACATGGTTGAGACATAAGTGAATAGAAATGGAATGATCCATTATGGTTGCCAACAGTCTTACTTTTGGATGCTTTCTGCCTTAACTGATTTTTATCTAAAGCACTAGTTGTATAAATTAAATATTTTTAAATAATCTTGTGTTAAGTAAATATGACATGGAAGTACTCCGAGTGCATGAGACAACCGTGCTGAGGGGTTGTTGCATTGAGCCCTTCACTCTTGTTGTGGATCCCGCTGTACTTCTGATGGTGAGCAAGGAGTTTCATAAGTATCTTCAGTACTCTTCAAAAAAGACCATGCAAGATTTAGTTTACTGCCCCATTGACCTACAGTGCAATAACTGCAATAAGCTCATGCATAGCTTACAAAGCACTGAAAGAAGTTATGGGTTTGGTATAAATGCTGTTTATAAAATAGGAGACCAGATTAGATTTGTCACTGTTGTAATTTCTATAAAACTGTAGGTTTGCATGTGTAATGGAAACATTCTGTAATGAAGTTTCATGGTGCTGTGAAGTTGGTACATCTTTTGTTCTAGTGTAGAAAGAAATGTATTGCGGGACCTCAACAGTACTTGAAATAAACACATTGTTTTTTTTAGCCCCCCCCCACTCCCTTCTCATAGTCACAGCTTTTGTAATGGCACAGAATAGATTGAGAATTCAATGGTTCGATTATACAGTATTTCCGCGATGTTGTATAAAATGGCAAAGGAAATTAATACAAAAGAGTCATGGTCCAGAAATGTATTAGTGACTGTGTTAATAGAATTTCAGTCAGTTTAATGTTTTAACTAGATGCATATGTTAAATGCCAATGGATTGTGCGTATGTATTAAAATAATGCACTTGTTAAATTCCTCTCTGCCATACCAACTCAATTTACTTCACTAACTAGCTTTCTTAGTTAAAGTTAAGTATAGCCAATTAATGCAAAAATAGGAGTTGTTTTATTGGGCTGATGCCCAGGAGGGATGGGGTGAGGACTTCCCAAACCAATTTTCACGCAAGACCTATTGAGCCAGGCCGAATTTGAACTCTGGTTCTTCGAGCTGGATACCTAATCGGTCTTTATTTTTCAAAAGTTAAGCACATTTGTTGATATTTATTGCATTTTTTTATTTTGATATTCTCTTTGCATAATTTATTGCCAATGTGTAGGTGAATAAAAAATGTTAAAACTGTACTTGCCTGCTTTTTCTCAAGTGCATTTATTTGGTGGTTTGATGAGCCATAATTTGGCCATGATTCTAGGTTTAATTTCTAATCTGAAATGGGCAAATAGAAGTTGGTTTGAGCGAGAGAGTATTAGCCTGAAACATTAGTGCTTATTATTACCCAATAAATGCTTTAGAAGTGTATATTGTCATAGTACAATGAAAAGATGGCTGTGGTTGAAAAAACTTATGAAATAGTCACACTTTTAACATAGAACATAGAATAGTACAGCACAGTACAGGCCCTTCGGCCCACAATGTTGTGCTGACCCTCAAACACTGCCTCCTATATAACCCCCCACCTTAAATTCCTCCATATACCTGTCTAGTAGTCTCTTAAACTTCACTAGTGTATCTGCCTCCACCACTGACTCAGGCAGTGCATTCCACACCCCAACCACTCTCTGAGTAAAAAACCTTCCTCTAATATCCTCCTTGAACTTCCCAACCCTTACCTTAAAGCCATGTCCTCTTGTATTGAGCAGTGGTGCCCTGGGGAAGAGGCGCTGGCTATCCACTCTATCTATTCCTCTTATTATCTTGTACACCTCTATCATGTCTCCTCTCATCCTCCTCCTCTCCAAAGAGTAAAGCCCTAGCTCCCTTAATCTCTGATCATAATGCATACTCTCTAAACCAGGCAGCATCCTGGTAAATCTCCTCTGTACCCTTTCCAATGCTTCCACATCCTTTCTATAGTGAGGCGACCAGAACTGGACACAGTACTCCAAGTGTGGCCTAACCAGAGTTTTATAGAGCTGCATCATTACATCGCGACTCTTAAATTCTATCCCTCGACTTATGAAAGCTGACACCCCATAAGCTTTCTTAACTACCCTATCCACCTGTGAGGCAACTTCCAGGGATCTGTGGACATGTACCCCCAGATCTCTCTGCTCCTCCACACTACCAAGTATCCTGCCATTTACTTTGTACTCTGCCTTGGAGTTTGTCCTTCCAAAGTGTACCACCTCGCACTTCTCCGGGTTGAACTCCATCTGCCACTTCTCAGCCCACTTCTGCATCCTGTCAATGTCTCTCTGCAATCTTTGACAATCCTCTACACTATCTACAACACCACCAACCTTTGTGTCGTCTGCAAACTTGCCAACCCACCCTTCTACCCCCACGTCCAGGTCGTTAATAAAAATCACGATAAGTAGAGGTCCCAGAACAGATCCTTGTGGGACACCACTAGTCACAATCCTCTAATCTGAATGTACTCCCTCCGCCATGACCCTCTGCCTTCTGCAGGCAAACCAATTCTGAATCCACCTGGCCAAACTTCCTTGGATCCCATGCCTTCTGACTTTCTGAATAAGCCTACAGTGTGGAACCTTGTCAAGTGCCTTACTATAATCCATATAGATCACATCCACTGCACTACCCTCATCTATATGCCTGGTCACCACCTCAAAGAACTCTTATCAGGCTTGTTAGATCTGCCTTTCACAAAGCCATGCTGACTGTCCCTGATCAGACCATGATTCTCTAAAGGCCCAGAGATCCTATCTCTAAGAATCTTTTCCAGCAGCTTTCCCACCACTGACGTAAGGCTCACTGCTCTATAATTACCCGGACTATCCCTACTACCTTTCTTGAACAAGGGGACAACATTCGCCTCCAATCCTCCGGTACCATTCCTGTGGACAACGATGACATAAAGATCCTAGCCAGTGGCTCAGCAATCTCTTCCCTTGCCTCGTGGAGCAGCCTGGGGAATACTCTCTCAGGCCCCGGGGACTTATCCGTCCTAATGTATTTTAACAACTCCAACTCCTCCTCTCCCTTAATATCAACCTCACTGATATTGTCCTCACCATCATCAAGTTCCCTCTCATTGGTGAATACCGAAGAGAAGTATTCATTGAGGACCTCACTCACTTCCACAGCCTCCAGGCATATCTTCCCACCAGTATCTCTAATCGGTCCTACCTTCACTCCTGTCATCCTTTTTTTCTTCACATAATTGAAGAATGCCTTGGGGTTTTCCTTTACCCTACTCGCCAAGGCCTTCTCATGCCCACTTCTTGCTCTTCTCAGCCCCTTCTTAAGCTCCTTTCTTGCTTCCCTATATTCCTCAATAGACCCATCTGATCCTTGCTTCCTAAACCTCATGTATGCTGCCTTCTTCCACCTGACTAGATTTTCCACCTCACTTGTCACCCATGGTTCCTTCACCCTACCATTCTTTATCTTCCTCACCGGGACAAATTTATCCCTAACATCCTGCAAGAGATCTCTAAACATCGACCACATGTCCATAGTACATTTCCCTGCAAAAACAGCATCCCAATTCACACCTGCAAGTTCTAGCCTTATAGCCTCATAATTTGCCCTTCCCCAATTAAAAATTTTTCTATCCCCTCTGATTCTATCCTTTTCCATGATAGTGCTAAAGGCTAGGGAGTGGTGGTCACTGTCCCCCAGATGCTCACCCACTGAGTGATCTGTGACCTGACCTGGTTCATTACCTAGTACTAGATCTAGTATGGCATTCCCCCTAGTTGGCCTGTCCACATACTGTGACAGGAATCGGTCCTGGACACACTTAAACTCTGCCCCATCTAAACCCTTGGAACTAATCAGGTGCCAATCAATATTAGAGAAGTTAAAGTCATCCATGATAACAACCCTGTTATTTTTGCACCTTCCCAAAATCTAAGCAATACTTTCAGTACGCTGGATGAACTCAGCAGGTCGGGCAGCATCAGCCAGAAACGATGAGTCGACGTTTCGGGCCGGAACCCTTTGTCAGGACTGAAGAATGAAAGATGGGGAAGGATTTGAAGAATGCTTGTAGTGTCAGTTGAAAGACCAGTAATTTGAAAGACAAAGGAGTCGGGGAGGGGAAGCATTGACGTCATAGCCCTGAAAACAATGGGTAGTAGAAGAAGGAGGTGGAACCATGAGGGAGCTGGGGGAGGGGGTAGAGTGAAATAGGGGTAGAGTGAAATAGGGATAGAGGAAGGGAGGGGGAAGGAATTACCGGAAGTTGGAGAATTCTATCCTTTCTAAAATCTGCCTCCCAATCTGCTCCTCTGTATCTCTGCTGCTACCAGGGGGCCTATAGAATACCCCCAGTAGAGTAGCTGCTCCCTTCTTGTTCCTGACTTCCACCCATACTGACTCAAAAGAGGATCCTGCTGCATTATCCACCCTTTTTGTAGCTTTAATAGTATCCCTGACGAGTAATGCCACCCCTCCTCCCTTCCCCCGCCTCCCCATCCTTTTTAAAGCATTGAAATCCAGGAATATTGAAAATCCATTCCTGCCCTTGTGCCAGCCAAATCTCTGTGATGGCCACTACATCATAATTCCATGTATGTATCCAAGCTCTCAGTTCATCACCTTTGTTCATGATGCTTCTTGCATTGAGGTACACATACTTCGGCCCTTCTACCTTACTGTCTTTACACCGTTTATTCTGCTTCTCTTTCCTCAAAGCCTCTCTGTGTGTTAGATCTGGCTTTACTCCATGCACTTCTTTCACTGCTCTATTGCTCCGGGTCCCATCCCCCTTGCAAATTAGTTTAAACCCTCCCGAACCATGCTAGCAAACCTACCTGCAAGGATATTCCCCCCCCTCGAGTTCAGGTGCAACCCATCCAATCTGTACAGGTCCCGCCTTCCCCAGAAGAGATCCCAATGATCCAAAAATCTAAAACCCTGCTCCTTGCACCAACTCCTCAGCCACGCATTCAACTGCCATCTCCTCCAATTCTTACCATCACTGTCACGTAGCACTGGCAGCAATCCTGAGAACGCCACCCTTGAGGTCCTGTTCTTCAGCCTTCTACCTAGTTCCTGAAACTCACACATCAGGACCTCATCCCTCTTCCTGCCTGTGTCGTTGGTACCAACATGTATCACGACTTCTGATTGCTTTCCCTCTCATACCAGGACGTCGTGCACCTGGTCAGAGACATCCCGGACCCTGGCACCCGGGAGGCAACAAACCATGTGGGTGTCCTTTTCACGTCCACAAAATCTCCTGTCTGCTCCCCTGACTATAGAGTCTCCAATGACGACAGCTCTCCTCTTCTCAGTCCCACCGTTCTGAAATATCTTTCAGCAATGGGGGCAGTTTTACATGCATTTAAGTTAACTTTAGTCGTAATTTGTATTCAAATCTGCCAGCTTTGATGTTCAAAACAGTTCAAGTTAATGCCATAAAACATCAACATTTCCAAACATCTGAAAGCTGCAGAATTTTACTTTGTGATTATTTAATGGTTT
This sequence comes from Mobula hypostoma, assembly GCF_963921235.1. Lineage (NCBI taxonomy): Eukaryota > Metazoa > Chordata > Chondrichthyes > Myliobatiformes > Myliobatidae > Mobula > Mobula hypostoma. The sequence goes on from NC_086098.1 coordinate 193,000,115, forward strand.
ATCCACAATGATGTAGTTGACTGTGTGTTTTTAACCTGTAGTAGCTAGGAAGCAGATTTGTCTGGTTGGGTTTTATGATTAATGGGGGGAAACCGCTATTGCACCTTGGAACACAAAAATACTATTAAGTGCTTAAACTGCTGCCAGAAACAACACAGTCTCTGGAATGCTATTAATCTGTTTTTGGGTTTTGGTTGTTATTTGTGGAATTGGCATAAACTCACGTCAGTATGTTCTGAGCTGTCTTTTTTTTTGTGTAGAGCAAAAGCACAGAACAGACAATATTCGATCATAAGCACGAGAAATTCTGCAGATGCTGGAAATTCAAGCACACACAAAATAGTGAAGGAACTTGGCAGGTCAGGCAGCATCTATGGAAATAAATAAACAAATGATGTTGGAAAGGAAGGGCGAAGATTATAGAATAAAAAATTGTGGTGGGGGAGGAGGATAGCTGTGTGATGGGTGAAGCCAGGTGGGCAGGAAAGGTAAACGGGTTGGAGTGGAAGGAGAGGAGAGTGGACTGTCGGAGAAGGAGGAGGAGGTGACGAGTAGCTCAGGAGAGGAAAGGAGCCAGAGTGGGGAATAAAAGAAGAGGAGGAGGATTTTTTTTTTTAACCCCAGAAGGAAAAATCGATATTCATGCCATCAGGTTGGAGACTACCCAGACAGAATACAAGGTGTTGCTCCTTCACATTTTCAGTCACATTCGTGAATTTAATGACCTTTTTTCTCCCACAAGTGTTCTGCAATACCGAACAAGACCGGAAAACAAGCCATTCAAGTCAATTTTATTGTCATTGCACAAGTATGTTGAGTTTCAGTATGATGGAAGGCTTGTTGTAGCATTATAGGCACATAGGTACATACAACACATAGAATGCAATTTCTACATAAAGAATTATTCCATAAACTAAAAAACAGACTTCCTGCTTTGCATACTTTATGCAACTGAACAACAAAGGCACAATTGAAGACATCCATGGAGTGCATCGGAAATTTTACCTTGCAAGTAATCTCATACTAGTCTGTTTTTAGCTATTTCCATTTTTGCATTGCAAATCATACTTGATTTAGATGCTGAATCTTTATTATTCCAGAGGCTAAGTCATCAGATTCAGTTCTCTAAATGCTGGCCTACAGATCTAATAGGGTATTTTCCCTAAGCTGGTCAAATTCTGTCTAATGGGATGTTTTCCCTAATCTAACTAAATTCTGTATATATTTGCAAATTCAGAAGACCGAAAATAAGTCCCCAAAATTAGCGGTTGCTGATAGGAATTATGCTCCAAACTGATTTTAACTGATGAAAATTTTAAATAAATTTTAAATACTTGAATCTTGTTTTCTGAAGATTTTTAATGACATGTATTAAAACTTCCAACAGAATTATTCATCAATATGAACCAGATCAGAAATAATAAACTTTAAATTTCATTGCTTCAGCTGAAAGGACATTTTAAATAGGCACTGAGATGCTTTTCATTGCTAAGGTCAGATTTATCACAAGCTGTTGTCTTTTGAGAAGGCTAATTGCTGAGTGCAATGATATGCAGGACCTGAATTAACAAATATAATTGAAAAAACATGATCACTTTTGTATTGCTCCAGTGATTAACGTGTTCCAGATACAAGCTAATTTTATCTGAAGAGTATCCCCCGAGACTACATTTCAATTTTTGTCACGGAATAATTTCTACTGGTGCTCAGGGTATGGAATCTAGATATTACTTGAATTCTTTTGATTATGTCTATAGCTTGTTTGTCCCATTAGTGAGTCATTTTGAAAGGATATGCCATCTGCAAATAACACTGGCATTAATATTGGTAATGAGGCAAGAATAGTTATTCTTTTTGAATATAACAAAAACCCTGCATTTGTATCGATACTTTTGCGTTTCTAGAATAGCAGCTTTTTTTTTTGGGAACGCTTCCAAAGCAGGATACAAAAATGAGACTGCTCTGTTAGCGTTGAATTGAAGAACTGCTGTTGATAGTGACACTGGGCAAAGTCTGCACTTAGGTTCAAGAACCTATTTTAAACTTAAAATTCCCCTAAAGATTTGACTTCAGCTTGCTGTTTGCAAGAAGGCAAACTTTGATTCCTTCTAAGCAAATGCTAATGTAGTTGTACTAAGGAAAGGAACTTGAAGCTTCTGCTCCTGACCCTGACCCTGACCTTTTGCATAGTTTTAATAGATATAGGGAATTTGATAATAGTTTAGATTGCTGTATTAATGCACACCAATATGAAAAATCCAAAGTACTACATACCATCTTTTTTATTATTCTCAAACTTGCACCATATAAATTGCCCTATATCATTGCTGTATGATTTGTGTCTCTTCTTCCATGTTGCTTGCCTCATTGTTAGGAGGTAGTCAGTTGACATTAGACATAATTAGATGATTTAGTTCAATATTATAAAGCATATTTCATTGGAGTGCTGTACCTCAAATAAGATGTTAATATAAACTTCTGTTTGCCTATTCCAGTGAATGTATTCTATCCTGTGACATACTTATGAAAAAGTTGTTAAAACCCTTGATATTGTGGTGTACTTTCCTTCCTGAAATTCAAGTTAACCAATGCCAGGCACGGGGTTCAAAATTATGAATTCTCTAATGTTGAAGTAGTTTAATAATTTTGTAATTATCAAGTTAAGAATAATTTATTGATCTTTAGGATAATATGTAAAACAATCCTTTTGAAAGCATGAGAAGTGTACCAAGAGTGAATTTAGGGAAAGTTTTAGTAGGTTGCTGTTGGCGCACTTGTAATTCTAACCTATTTAGAAAATGCCACTTTCTAAATGTTTTCTTCTTGACTTAAATTCAGAGAATATTGTCACATTATATGCAGCTTTGAAGAAAATGCCATAAGGTTAACACTAACCTAGATTTGAGTATGTGCTACAACTGTCCTATTTCTTAATGAAGGGTCTTGGCCTGAAATGTCAACTGTTTATGCTTTTCCATAGATGTTGTCTGACTTGCTGAGTTCCTCCAGTATTTTGTGTGTTGCTTGGATTTCCAGCATCTGTAGGTTTTCTTGTATTTGTAACAGTCAATATTTTCCTTGTTTGCATAATTCCATCTGTGTGATTCTTTGAATAAATAGCATGTAATTTCGGAACAGTATAAGAAGTGACCTTTAAAAACAAAGTGCCATTCTAACAGCTGATTTAATTATCAAATTAGGGTCCAGCATAGGTGCTTTGATATTCATGAATTAGCATATTGATGTCATTGGGAAATGATTTCTCTCCCCTCACCCCCCCCCCCATGACAGTCATTTTGTCACTTCAGAATTTGCACTTTAATTTGCGCAACAAATACAGAAGAGTAAAATTTCTGGAGGAATTGCTGAAGCTTGTGAAGTGACATGCTGTATAAATTTTGTATCAAACTTAATCTACAAATAATAATTGTTAATTAAGCTTGAGCTGCTGAGTAGGGAGATGGGAAATACCACACAATAGTTGATTTTTTTTTCGCAGTGGGTCTTCTGTTTAATCACTTATTTCGAATACAGAGCCTCATTACAGCTTTATAAATTGGAATGATGTTAACATCTCTTGGCACTTTTCAGTGTCTCAAAATGCCCCACACTTAAATGAAGAAGCAAGGGAATTTTAGGTTTATTACAAAGTGCACAGTTGCTCAGCACAATAGTGTGGGATTTCCATATTCCTGGGGCAAGGAAACAACGTCAGTCCTGATCATGTTCCACAGTTTCTGATCACTGTTTGTTATGTAGCATGAACTAGAGCAATTCAAGAAAGTATCTGAGAATAATCTGCTTAAAAAAGACCAATAATATTGATATTGAAGCCCAATAATATTGAATTTATTTTAATATTTGAAGTTTGCATTCCAAAATGAATTTAAAATGAAAAGCTTTTGTGTTGCATTCATAGTTCGTATGGTAATTTAACTCGAAGTAGACGGTAGCATGTGGAAGTGAGGGCAGATAGTCAAACTGCTGGTCTTAGAAGGAACATAATCAGGATATATTTCTTTAAGGTCAGCTTGCTTTATTGCAAGGAATTAAAATGGCATTGTATAATGCTGAAGTTTAGGCTGTAATAAAAACATTGGCGTTGTGAATTTCAAATGGTCTGATCTGACAATAACTGAAAAGGCTTCTTCATGCATTAACACCAGTGAAAAATTGCAGCTTTTCAGTAGGTACAAAGGATGCAGCAAAGGGGTTAAATTCAGGTTCAGAAAATCAAGTGACTAAAGTTAATGGCAGAAAGCCTGCAGTACAGTGCAAATAGCTTTACATTTCACCATGGAAACATAATCTTGCAACATTGCATGAGAAAGCCGTGGATCTTTTCACTCAACAGACAGTGATGTGAAGTTGGTAACTCAAGTCATTTCTGGGTCTTGGTGCTCACAGAGTGTCCTTGCAGTTGCCCCTGTTGAGTGATGGTGACTAAGCTTATTAAATAGATGCATTATGTAGGAGTTTGTAAGTTGAGTTGGCTTGATTAATATTGAGGTGATTAAAAAGCACTTTTTGTGTGCAGGTTTTGGTGTTGAATTGTTATATTTGCCCTATCTTGCCCTTAAAGGCATAACATTTGGGGAGGCACAGTAGTGCAGTGGTTAGCACACTGGTTACAGTGCAGGCAACCCGGGTTCAATTCCTGCCACTGCCTGAGAGGAGTTCATACGTTCTGCCGTGACTGTGTGGGTTTACAATGAGTACTCTGGTATCCTCCCTCACTCCAAAGACGTACAAACTGGTAAGTTAATTGGTCATTGTAAATTGGTTAGGCTAGGGTTAAATCAGGTTCAAAGGACCAGAAGGGTCTATCCTGTATTGTATCTCAATAATTAAATAAAATAAATTTGAGGTAAATTATCAACCCTGAAGGTGATCACGGAAAGAAATTGTTGTTAACATCAAAGTTTCTACGACAGATGGAAAGGTAAATGTTAATGCTGAATATATTCTAATGTCTGAGATGGAATTTCAGTTTTTATTAGTACTTTTAAGTTTATTAAATCATCTACATGATCGAACCAAAGAATCGTGGTGATCAATAAAGAAGTGGACCCTTTGACCCAACAAGACTGCATCACATACATTAATTCAGCACTAATCCTGTTTTGCTTTCCCAACATTATTTCCAACTGTCCCTCTACCCTTCATACTAGGAGCAATATACAGGTGCCAGTTAACTTACAAAGCTTTGGTGTAAGGGAGCAAAAAGAGAACATTGAGTGGGCACCACCACAGTCACAGGAAGAACATGAAAACTCCCAAGGGATAACACTGCAGGTCAGGATGTTGCTGTGAGGCTGCAACTCAATTCACTGCAACTTGGTATTGATGTGTCTAATTTGGTGAAAGTATCTCAGATTTTATAGGAATACCTCTCGGCCTCTATTTCCAGTATTTGACTTTTTTTGGGGGCCAATATGAACACAATGTATAATAGTGTGATCACTTGAGTCGAGTATGATGTTCTCCTAAAGTATGGTCTATCGGTGTTTCTTCAGGCTGTAGAGGCCGATTCAGGATGTTAGGGTGGATTCCCTTAATTGAAGACACCTGTCTGGGATTTTGTTCAACATGGGGAAGCTGATGTACAGGAGGCCACCACAAGATCCTTGACAGATTGGGATGAGAGTCTAGTAGTATGGAGTACTGAATACTCCATCTTGAAAAACATTCAACTTCAACTTGAAAAATATTTGAATTTGCATAATTTCTGATTATTTGATTATGTTACACACATTTTCAAATCTCTTGTTGTCATCAGTTTTCATGTAATTTTCTCAGTTTAGTCCAGCCAGTTTCCAAGTAGGTTAACCTAGAAGTTAAAGCAGCCAAACAAGCAATAGCTGGTAGTTTTAATTGGTTAAGCTCCAGTCAGCTTATCCCCATTTTGAGCAGTAGGAAATGTGCCACCAGGCAGCCAGTAGGACCACTTGTATACAAATTGTTTCCAGGTTCCCTTGTTTTGAACGTTTCATCCTCTGAACAGTTGGCAGATTGGAAATGCAGCCACAATATGAGTATTTACATGGCAGAAGATGCCTGCAGCTTTGTAGCAGTCAGCAAATCCATCCTCCTACTTTCCTAAAAGGCTGTGTGTTTTTATAGGATGTGCAGAAATCGGGCATTCTAAGCTGGGAAGGGCAGTGCTTGCGTTTGTGGCATTGTAAAGGCTTTGGGGGAATCTAGAAAGAACTATCTAGATGGATGTTATGCAAGCCTGGACTGTACCAGGCTCTCTCTAATGGAATCAACTTAATGATGTCTGTGTACTTAGTATGCCAGTTACATCTGGGAATCTTCCATAGTAGTTAGAAATTACATGAGAAACAAGACCTTTTGTTAAGATCTAATATGCTTTAAACCTGTAGCACAGTAGGTAGTTGTGCTTGAGAGTTATTAATCATAAACATGAGATTCAGCAGATGTTGCAAATCCAGAGAAGCACAAATAAAATGGTGGAAGATCTCAACAGGTCAGGCAGCATCTGTGGAAATGAATAAGCAGTCGATGTTTTGGGCTGAGACTCTTCTTCAGTAATGGAAGGGGAAAGACACCAGAATAAAAAGGGTGGGGGGAGGAGGAGGAGGACTCGCTAGAAGGTGATTGGTGAAGCCAGGTGAGTGAGAAAGGTAAAGGGCTGAAGAAGGAGTCTGATAGGTGAGGAGAGTGACCATGGGAGCAAAGGGAGGAGGAGGGGCACTGGGGGAATTGATAGGCAGATGAGGAGAAGAGGTAAGAGGCCGGAGTGTGGAATAGGAGAAGGGGGTGGGGGAGAAATTGATTGCCATCAAGTTGGATGCTACCTAGGTGGAATATGAGTGTTTGCTCCTCTGCCCTGAGACAGGCCACGGACCAAAATGTCAGAATGGAAATAAAGATAGGAATTTAAATTTGGCCACTGGGAAATTCTGCTTTCATGGCTGAAGTGGAGGTGCTTGACAAAACGGTACCCCAATTTACATTGGGTCTCACCAGTGTAGAGGGTGCTGCATAGGGAGCACTGAATACAATGGATGACCCCAACTGATTTGCAGGTTCACCTGGATGGACTGTTTGGGGCCCTGAATGGAGGTAAGGGACGAGGTAAATAGGCAAGTGCAGCGTATCTATCAATTGCAGGGATATTTACCAGAAGGGTTGGGGCAGGGACAAATCCCTGTGGAAAGTGGACAGTTAAAGATGTGTTAAAGACAGTTAAAGAGGCAGTTAAAGATGTGTAGGATCCCGTTAAAGATGGTGGAAGTTATGGAGAATGATTTGTTGGATGCATAGACTTATGGGGTGATAGTTGAGGATAAGAGGAACTCTATCCCTGTTAAAACAGTGGAAAAATGGGGTGAGGACAGATGTCTGGGAAAAGGAGGAGATGTGGGTGAGGAAGCATCAGTGGTGGAGGAAGGGAAGCCTTGTCTTTGAAGAAGGTGTACATCTCTGATATCCTAGAAAGGAAAGGCTCATCCTGGGAAAAGATGTGGTGGAGACGAAGGAACTGAGAAAAGGGAATAGCATAGTCAAGATAGTCTTGGGAATCTTTTAGGGTTATAAAAAAGATGTCATTAGACATTTTGTCTCTGGAGGTGGTGACAGAGAGATTGAGAAAGGGGTGTCAGAAATGGACGAAGGGGAATTACTGATAGGGTGGAAGTTGGAGGCAAAGTGGATCGAATTGACGAGCTCAGCATGGGTGCCTGGAGCCACACCAATGCAGTTGTCAATGTAGCACAGGAAGATTTGGGAAGCATTACCAGGGAAGGCATGGAACATGGACTGTTCTATCTTGCCATTGAAAAGCAGGCATAGCTGGGGCTTATGCATTTGCCTGTGGCTGCCCCTTTGAGTTTGGAGAAGGTGGGAGGAACTGAAGGAGAAACCGAGGACCAATTCTGCCAGATTGAAGAGGGTGGTGGTGGAGGGGAACTGCTTAGATCTTCTGTAGAGAAAGAAGCAATGAGCTTTTAAGACCTGGAGAGTTAATGTTTCAAGGTGCAAGGAAAGGAGGGGATGAAGGATTAAATGAGGCAGGAGAGATTGTTGAATAACAAAAGGGTGTACTGCTAAATACAATGAAACCCATGTAAAAAATGATGTCTGGAGAAAGTGTAAATAGGACATGGTGAACCAGTAGCTCAGATTTAAAATCTGATTAACAAAAATTCTGGAAACATTCAATTGGTTAGGTAACTTCCCTGGAAAGTAATTTAATGTTCCAGGTCATAGGAATCAGAGAAGTAAGGAAACTTGTTTTTAATAAAAATCTGTTTTTCTGAAGAAAGTTGCCTAATTTGCCTGGTTTCAGATTTTTATTTATTTCAGATTCCACAGGTTGACACTTCATTTCAGCGTTTGCTATATTACTTATTACTGCTACAGTTCTATTCTGAGCCACTAGGTGGCTGTACAGCTGAATGGTCATTTCTTCCACTTGATTCGAAAGATCTTCCATTTATCACTGAACAATTTAGTCATATAAATTATGCAAACATTAAATTTTAGTTGTGGGGCATTTTAAATAACACAGCTCACGTAACTAATATTCTCCCTTGTCACTTCCCTTTTTGGCTAGATTCGATGTGAATATTATTCAGCCCCAAGGAGCATCTCTGGATTCTAATCACTTAAAGCAATGTGCTGTAAGTCCACAGCTCCATTTCATCCTCTTCACACTCGTGTTTTCTCAGAAAATGTTTGACCCTTTAAACTAAAATGTTGGCACATTTGTGAGCAGTTTGTTCTGCATCCTCACTTGTCTAGCAAGCCAGGTTCATCCCTGAATTGAGTCACCACCTTTACAAAATTTGCACATTCCCTCTGTGATTTTTGTGAATATTCACCAGATACTCCAGTGCCCCTCAAATTCCAAAGATATACAGGGCACCCAGGCAACAGTTGTTCTCTGCGCAGTCTCTCCCATCTCAGTGACTGAAGCTTGTAACTCTTCCAAGTTATCATAGGTCTCTTGGTGGCCTCCCTCACTAGTCCTCTTCCTGCATGGTCAGTCAGTTTTTTGAGGATGGCCTGCTCTCAGCAGATTTACAGCCATATTCTTTCCGTTTCTTGATGATTGACTTAACTGTACTCCAAGGGATATTCAGTGAGTTGGAAATTTTAATATATCCAATCTCTTGGCTTGTGCTTTTCAATAACTTTTTGCAGAGTTGCTTGGAGTATTCTAATGGTGCAGTTTTTGCCAGGATACTGACTCACCAGAAATTGGACCTTCCAGATACAGGTGTATTTTTACATCTTGATTGCACACAGAGATCTCCAATTTAACCAATTATATGTATTTTAAAACCAATTAGCTGCATCAGTGATGATATTGTGTGTTATATTAAAGGGGGTGAATACTTATGCAATCAATTATTTTGTGTTTTATATTTGTAATTAATTTAGATCACTTTGTAGAGATGTTTTCACTTTGACATGTAGATCAAAAAGAGAGAGCTAATGGGTATGTTTGATAGAGAATATTTTGTGAGAGTATAGAGAAACATTCAGAGGGGAATGGAGCAAATAGGATTCCATTTCTGATTGCTAGCATTTGCCCAATGTGTCAAATGGCTGCCTCCTATATTGCTATGTATAGGATAAGGAAAGGACACAATTATCAATTCACAACCTACTACCCCCTCCCCCAGCTCAATCTCTCAAACCTAAAGAGAGATTTCAGCAGCATGGTGCAGATGTTATGCTCTAACTTTTCCTCTAATTTCTTAACCTTCATGGAATTTTGAGGAAGAAATGCGTCATGTACTGAAAGAAAAATAGTTTAAATTAATCAAAGGTCAATGACCTGAGACATCAAATATGTTTTTCTCTCCCTTCTCCCTGGTAGTTGGTAGGAAGTGAGCAGTAAGACAATTCAGAACTGGTTTGCTCAGTCTGGTTTCAAGCATTCAGACTAGGAGATGCCAGAAAAGGCTATAAGTGAAAATGAAACTATTTCACTACTTCAACAAGTTAGGAACTACGAAGAATCAACAAATGAAGATATCAGCAGTCATCTTGAATGTTACAATGAAAATTAAGATTTGGAGGATGCAGTAATCGATAGCATTATATGAAGGCAGTCCATTATCTACACTAGGTGTCTGTGCTGATTTTGTTCATTTTCAGTCAATGAAAAGAATGTGTGCACTGGATAAATTCCTCAGTTGATAACTATTACGAACAAATGCAGAGTTTTATAGTACTGTAGTAGTATTAGTAGTATTCCAATTTGTTCTGTATTTCATTTAAATAATTTGTAACTGGGTTAAATGGTAGTTTGTCTTTATTTTTATACCTTTTTAACTATTTCCATGAAACTTCAGCTAATTGGGGCAGCCACTTAATTGGGCCAAAATGAATTCTTGAGGTGTTCCATTTAACTAGAATCCACAGCATACTCTCTTCAGCAGACAATGGCAATTTCTTCCAGCCTCAATCCTGTTTTCCTGTCCTGCCCTGTCCTTCCCACCTCTTTATAAAACTGCTTAGATTGAAAACTTGGGTTTTGGTCTTGACTCCCAATGGCAAATATATATCCATTATAACATACCTCTTTTAAGTAAGTTATTTTCGGGCTATACAGTTATTAAAATTCAATTTGGAATAAACTCGAGCAATCCTTTAAGCAAATTTTGTGAAGTATTTGGTGTTTTATTTCAGATGTGTCAGTTTTGTTTAATTAAATTATGGCTTAATGGATGGGGCACAGGTGTGTTCATTTAGCCCATAAGGAGTTGAATATTTATTATTTAAGAATGAACAGCAGAGCTGAAAGATTAGACTGTATGAAGGATATTTTAATGAAGTGAATTTCCTTGAATGACATCACTGAATACAATAAACCCATTGTTGCAATACATCCACTATGCTTTATTCTCTATCAGGTCTCCTGACAAAGGATTTGGCCCTACAAAATTGGTATCAGGAAGTTATTAATGCCAATAGCTACAACTCAGTGGGATTAGGGATTCAGTGGAGTCATTGTATAAATAGTAGCTTCATTACTACTACTTGTAACTGGTTAAAGTCATCAGTGGCATAAATGTAATTGCTCGTTTGCATTGCTGGTTCAAAGATCGCTGTGTTACAGTTGGATGGAATGGTGGTGCTTTTAATTTGTTCTCTCATTGAGCTGAAATTAGGCATGCAGCTGTTCTTGAATAGAAGTCAAATTTACATAAGTGCATCTAAAATATACTTGGTTTATAACTTAGTTGCCTGTATGACTTAAATTTAGAATTGCAAGTATTCCAGAGATTTCACTCAATTCTGATCTCTTACCAATTTTCACCATTCACTATGTGTATCTCAAAGTTCAAAGTACATTTTATTGTCAAAGTACGTATAAATTATATAGCCTAAAGATTTGTCTGCTTAACAGGCAACCACAAAACAAGAAACCCAAAAGAACCCAATTTTAAAAAAAGACCAACACCCAATGTGCGGGGGTGGGGGGGACCAAATCAAATCATCGAACAATAAAGCATTCTGTCCATCCATATGCTCAATGTACAGTATCTAATTGGATGTGTACAGATTTCACAAAGCGTTAAGACAGGGTATTGTGGCATTAACCTGGTAAGCAGCTATCTCTGAACACTGAATATCAGCCCTATTATACTTGATACAAACTAATTGTAATAAATATTTTATAATTAAGTCATGAAGAAAAGAGCTATCCTAAATGCTTCAACGAACTGTTCCTGCAAATTTCATGTATTTCTTTTGTATATTAGTGGAATTAGCCTAACAGGTACAATACAAATTAAATACTGATGGCTGCTGGTGTTGTGCATTCCGTGACTAACTTTGTTCTTCCTTGGAGCACTGCAGTTTGGTTTCTTTTTCTTGTGTGTGTTTGACCTTGGCAGCAATGTTGGTTAATACCTCATATGGAACTTGCACGAGGCATTAAACGACAAAAGAGTAAGTGAGCAGGGTGATTGCATTGTTTAGGTTGGCATTGTGTACAAAGTAAATTTCTAAGTGCTGCAATTAAACCTTTACACGCCAGCAGTTGCTAAACATCGTGGGATTTCCCAGTTCATGGTTGCTTGCAAACAACCATTTCCGTATGAAATTAGAGACTTCAAAGAACTCATATGCATAGAAATCCTTGCACCTGACTTGTCAGATACAGTCTCTTGGCCTTAAGGAAATAAAACGATTCAGAAAGGGAATAGAAATATTTTTGTCACTGAGCTGTACAGTTAAGATTGTGAAGTTGGACAGAATCCAGTTAATGACATGCATCAAAATTGATGGCTTAGTAATGAATGAAAAATATCACCGTCATAAGTAGTGCCTAGCTATGTAATCCCCAACTCAATCAGCTGTACGCAGCACAAACAGTATTATGCTGTCAAAAATAATAGCAGTCGCTTGCCCAGTTTGTTCTTTGCATGCTTTGTTAAAACTATTTTGTATCTATTGAATGATAGATACAAAATAGTTTTAACAAAGAAATTGAACCAGCATTGTTCTAAAAAATGTGGCTAATACATTACTATCACATTTTCTGTTCTTCCTCCTAATTCTTGTGGTCAGTGGAAATCTGTTTGGCTCAAGTCTTCTCCTAAGTGAATTAGTCACTTTTTGCTGATGCATCTAATTGCCTCTTAGTACACAAGCATTTTAACTGTATAATCAATGAGCTTCCTGTATGATTTGCAAATATATTGTTTATTTATTTGATGTATACAAAATTGCTTTGAGAGCTGTCAGCCACTTTTAAACAAAACAAATGACTGCAGTCTTCAAATATTAGAACAGATTGAAAAAAACATTCATCATTCAACTTCCTCTTTGAGTACAATTAAACCTCCTGAAAATTTTACAACAATGACATCAGGATCTTCCATAAATTTCCTAAGTAGTAATGTAAATATAAAATATACCAAAAGGGAAAATTCAAAAAAATTAATAGAAGATGTTTATTTAGCAATAAAATTGGATAGATTTTCCATGGTAGGTTTGGGCTCACCAATTCACGAGATGAAGTAGGAGTAATGAGTTGACCTTTTTATTCAGAAAAATCCTTCATTCTTACACTTCTCTAACTTTTTTGAACTTAATGGGTTATTAAGATTCTCTTGAAAGCAATCTTTGACTTAGCTACTGCTCTCCTCCCACTTTCTCTCTGGAAATTTGATTATCAAAACTAACATGATCTTGTAATTGGGCTTTTGCACTTAAGTCATCATCTTATTGAACCAGGTTTGAGCCATTGTTGAATCTTCTCTTTCTTGTGTTATGGCAGATTTCTTATGTCCTATCTACTTACTCAGTAGCACTTGAATAGTGATCAAAAATTGTCTAAAGCACAGACCTACTTAATAACCAAATATTGGCATGATATTTTTGTAACTGCTTAATACTAAAGCCCGTAGATTATCTGAGATGACTGAATACCAGGTCCAACAATCTACTTTTCTAGAACTCTTGGTGTCCTTCTGAGTCAAATCTTTTATAAAATAAGGTATTTCTTCATTTTGGTGTTTCAAGTTATGTTTTGCTGTATGATATTTTTGTAACTGCTTAATACTAAAGCCCGTAGATTATCTGAGATGACTGAATACCAGGTCCAACAATCTACTTTTCTAGAACTCTTGGTGTCCTTCTGAGTCAAATGTTTTATAAAATAAGGTATTTCTTCATTTTGGTGTTTCAAGTTATGTTTTGCTGTATGAATATTAAGTCTGTAGTGACAAACAGTAAATGGTAGTATCTGATGTGGCGATTACAACATTCCCTTATGCCATCTGCCCGTAATGCTCATGAAAAGTGATTTATTCATTGTTACCATTTATGTGCTATTGGATAAAGCCATTGCCACTGTGACTGCACAGTTCTGTTGTTTGTGGATTCTTATTCCCTGGATTTAAAAGCTGTCCCGGTTATGAACATCCCTCCGTATGAACAAGTTCCTATAATGTTAAGTTCAAAAGTCCAACGTACATTCATGCCTGTGAATTGGATAAATTTCCACTCTCCAATTTTAGTAATTGTTCTTTCTTATCAGTCACATGTTTTTTATGCTGTTCATTACAATATTGTGGCAGTGTAGTCAATCACTTTTTCTGCCCTTTATGCTGCTGGCGTTTAAGGCAGCAATGAAGGTCCATTGTACACAGGTAGAAGGATTCTTCATTGCTGTTACCATAACAATACTTTTTGACCAGGCAGGGTTGTTAGCTCTAAGCTGAACCCCCGAACCTGGAGGACTAATGGATCACTTTTAGCCTGGCCTCTACACTTTGACCTGTTTGGCATGGGTGACTCAACTAAGAGCCAAAGCACAAGCCCCTGACTCCAGCCAACATAGCTCTCTGGGTTATTTGAGGCATGTAAGCCTCCAGACCCTGTGAGGTTATGGTCTGCGTGGAGAATAGTTAATCTATCAAATGATTTTTGTGCATTTTACAGATGTCTGTTTTTAAACAAAACACAAGGCTTGGTTCATTAACCAAGATGGTGTGTATGTAAGTAGAATTGATGCCATCACACACTTTATTCTGGTGTGGCAATCATAAACCTCTGACAGAAAAGTGGTTCATGTCATTTGATAGCTTTCCTATTAATTTAGAAGATACAAGCTATAATAGTACTTCACTGCAGCAGCATTTCCCTGATTGGGTATCTTGACGTTCAAAGGAAAATTTACTATCAATCAGAGTATATGTGACCATATACTATCTTCAGATTCATTTTCTTACAGCATTAACATGAAAAAATTGCAGTAGTTTTTTTAAAATTCTACATAATCTGACTATACAAACAATAGAAAAAACTGCATGCAGGCAAACAATATGAAAAAGACTAACTGTGTAAATAAAAATACTGTGAATATGAGTTGTAAAGGATCCTTGAAAGTGTGTCCACAGATGGTAGAATTAGTTCATAGTAGTGGTAAACGAAGTTACTGATTTCGGTTCAGGAGCCTGATGGTTGTTGGGTGATCGGGGGCTTAGGGTGGTGAAAAGAAGGAATAACCTGCATGGTTGAGAGTCTTTGATGGGTGATATCTTGTGACAGCACTCCATGTAAGTGTGGTCAGTGGTGGAGAGGGCTTTACCTGTGATGAACTGAGCTGGACCCAGCCTTTTCCATTCCTGGATACTGCTATTTTGATACCAGGTCGTGATGCAGCCAGGTTGGATAGTCTTCACTGTGCATCTATAGAAGTTTAAAAGTTTTTTGTAACATGCCAAATCTACGCAAACTTTTTAAGAAAGAAGAGCCACTATTATGCTGTGTTTGTGATGACAATTCAGTAATGGTCCAGGGCACTTCCACTGATATCTTACAGCCAAGGATTTTAACGCTACAGGCAGTCACCACCTCTGATTCCCTAACAAGGACTGGCTCGCCGCCTTCATCCTGTAGTGGATAATCATCTCCTTGGTTCTGCTGATGTTGAATGAGAGGTTGTTGTTGTGGCAGAACTCAATCAGATTTTCAGTCTCCCTCCTATAATGCCAGTGCGTTACCACCTTTGATTCTGCCTACAACAGTGCAAGATGCTAACCAAAGCCATTTTCCAACTTGCGCAGGAATTCTTTGACAGATTGGCCAATACTCCTGCTTCAATCAGCCCAATGAAAGCAATTCGTAATCATCAGAAGGATATTAGTAGGTTAAAATATGATTTTATTTTGCTTCAATGTGTTCTACATCCTTAACTGACACTTGGTAAGCAAATCCTTACTCTTGTGAGCTGATCCTTCACATGCTTGAAGTTAGCCCTCACAAAATTGTTTTTTTTTTGTGTGATCTTTCTGTACCTTGGTTGTTATTGAACTTAATCTTATAATGAATAGGAGAGGCAGAAACTAATGAATAGTTAAAATTATTGACCATTTATTTTAAATATTATGCAAATCTTTACAACTTTTCCTATATTAACCTGTGCTGTTACAACTTTTATTACATCTCTTCCTTGCCTGATGACATTTTCTTTTTGAATGCCCTTGCATAATGTGGAGAGGTCCAGCATAAAGCAGGACTCCAACGCCTGTTCTATTTTGCTGTCGTGGGGATGCTTCAATTGAACTGTACTAATGCAAAAACTTAATCAAAAATGCCCAGTACATATGGCAGCAACTGGAAAGAACAGGACTCACATTTACATTGAGTATGATACATCAGAACTGGGAATGAAAGTAAGCAGCTTGGTTTTAAGTTGCAGCGAAATTGGAGAATAACAGATAGGACAAAGAGAGTATCTCTGACAGAGTAACACCAAGGTTGCTGTGGAGGTAAGCTATCCATGAAGTCATCTGGGTGAGGTGTAAATAAGAGTGGTTTGAGCAAACAAAGGTAGAAAATAAAACCTGTAAACTGCAGAGATGTAGGAAATATCCAGTACATGGGCCATGCTGGTGATCAGGGAAAATACTCAGCCAATATTATTGATGACTTGTAGCAGAATTACCTAGGTCTGCTACAACCGAAGGCAATTTACCTGAAGTTATTGAGTTTATTATTGAGTCTGGAAAGTTGTTTTCTCTCTTTCCTCATTCTGACAAAGCATTTGCAATGTGAAAGGCTTCTCTTTCCATGGCTGCTGCCTGAGTTGTGGGAGGTTTCTAGCATTTTAAGTTTCTACAACACTCTGCTGTTACAATGTGCAGAGGAAAATTTGAATAATGCTTACAATATCAATAGCAAACTGGGGCGGATTTGCTTTCCATCTGAAGCAAGAACATATACAAAGACAGGTGAGGACGAGGTGCCCAGACAGAACCTGAGGTGCTGTTACATGTTTGTATTGAGTCTTGTTGAACAGCGCAGGAGTCCACATACATGGGAGCGCAATGGACAATCAAATAGCAGGCAGCAGAAAGCTCAGTGTACCTCTTGCAGACTGAATAGTGCTTCACAGAGCTGTCACTCAAAATGTGTTTGGTTTCCCCAATGTAGACAACTTTGAGAGCACCTAAAGGAGGACACACAATTGGAAGTGATACAAGTATCTCCCTCCTCCTTCACCTGGAAGGACTGTTAATTACTTAATCAGGTGCTGAACCACACTTTTGATTCTCAAGTGTTATTGACTTCTCTAAGGCTCAGACCATGATTTTGCTGCACGTGTTTGAAGGATGAGAAAAAAAAACTTGGTCTGGTGCGATAACCCCATGAGCTGAAAAGCCAGTTCATATTGCACTGGTGGGCACCTAGAGTGAGCAGTTTGGGCAGCAGGAGTATTATAAAATAAGTCAGGGCCAGTACATCTGTGGGAAGCAATATGGCATGTTTTGTCCCACAGCGATCGGCAGGATGTAGGTAGGAGTGACGCACGCTATGGTGTCTACAAAATATAAATAAATCATGCAAAGGATTTATCACTTATGATTTTTTTTTTAGCTCCAGTAAAATATACTAATGTATTTCCTTCCTGAATCCCAAACCTATTGCCAGTGTGTGATTAGTCACTGTGGAACTCGGAGCTGGAGGTGTTCTGCTGAATCATCTAGAGGATTAATACTTGGTGCAGTGTGTGACTTGAATCAAGTCTTTCTAAAATGAAATAACAACCTTTATTTCTTCAGTTTATGCTGGGAACATCCGTCAAAGTTTTTAACTTTTGGAAAAGTTGGTTCATGATGTTGGCAGGCAATTTGATTGGATCTTAAATTATAGTTTCTATTTTTGAATTTGCAAAGAAAGGACATGGTAAGTTGGATTTCCTCTGAAATTGTACTCTGAGACATCCTGAATCATCATGATATTTAGCACATGAATCAGTTTATTGATATATAGTCTAATGTAAATACAGTCATGGCTAAAAGATGAGTCTGTTCCTGTTTTATCTTTACTTTTACAAACCAAAAGGAATTTGGTATTTTTCTCAGATGACCCACTTCTACCATGTTTTTTTCCTCTCACCCCAGGCCACCCAGTGTCTCTATCCATTTGTTCACTTATTTCATTCCTCCACCCCTTGCTTTTTATTAACTACATTTTGTATTCCCTCCCACTTTGTAATGTCTGCCTATCACCCACATATTTATCTATGGGTTTTTTCTCCCCTTGGTTCAGCCTTTCTAACTCCTCCCCTTCTGGTTCCACCTATCTTGATTTTTTAATGTTTCCATTCAATACCTACCAGCTTCTGTCTGATCCCTCCTATGTATTGGCCATCTTCCCTCTACAATTTCAGTCTTGATGCAGGACCATGACCTGTAATATCGATTTATCTCTTTTCCTGAACAGATCCCACTTGACCCACTCATTTCTACCAGCTATATGTTTTTGCTTTGGATTCCAGCATCTGCAGTCGTCTTGTGTCTTCTGATAGCTTTATCGTCTCCAATTTAAGTTCAAACGTTATTATTTTTAACTTCATATCTGAAAGGCAATTTTCGAAAATATGTTTACAGCCCTGTCGGATGCAAGTTCAAGAAGACTGTTTAAGTGAACACATTGGTCAATGTGAGAGCTTCATTCTTTCATTAATTCGATGGGGCGGGGGGGGGGTATCTGTTGTTTGCTCTGATAGCAACCAGTTAAGAAAGCAAAAATTCTCTTTAAATTTGATTACATTGACGAATATCATTGATTACTGTATTTCAAGTGCAGGGAGGAAGTTCTAATGCCACTTTGAAGAAGTCCATATATATAGTGTATTTAAAGCCCTGCCCTCAATTTATTTCTTTGAAGGAGATAAAAGCAGCTTAAGCAATGGCAACTGTGGTGATCATGATTCCACTTGACTTTTTTTTCTGCTCTTGGTCTTTACTTCAACTGACGGGTTTTGTTTGCTGTAGTTCTTGTTCCATTTTATCACTTCTTCACTTTTATTCTTTAATGTAATTGACAACTAATAGTCTTTCATTTACTTAATTGTATTTGTTTTGTGAATGATTCTCCATATTGGCGATTTCTTGAAACTAGATGTTTTGAAGATTGAAATTAAAATGATCATCCAGTTCAGTATGTCATTGGCTTTTCACTCTTGTCACTGAGATTTCATGTTTTATGTACTGATATTATGTTGGTGTATTCTCTTGATTTTATTGGTGATTGGTAATTAATGCTTTTCTTTCTTATTTTCTAATCTATTTACAGCAGAGATTCTTGCTTAATGGTATTGGTCCAAGGTGTAAAAAAAGGTTTGGAATTCCTGCTCTCATGTTCTCTTTGAATTAATGTCTAAAGCATCAGTCTATCTGTCCTGCTCAGCTTCTGCCTGACCTTCTGAATATTTTGCATGTTTAATCTTTCATACCAGCATTAGTTTAGTCCTGCATATACTGTATTTTAAGCATTTCTTTGAGGTTATGATGGCTTTTCCCCACTCTAGTTTTGTGCATTCTCAGATTATTGAGGCTACTGTTCAGACTGCAGACTCCTCCACATTTGGGATCTCATTTGGTTGATGAGTATGCAACTTGAGATGTTGCCCTCCTGCTTGCCCAGGTGTTCCTGATTCATGTACATGATTCTCAGTACAGGTTTCCCCCACCATCCGAAGATAGAGCGTTCCTATGAAATGGTTCATAAGCGAAAATGTCGTAAAGCGAAGAAGCAATTACCATTTATTTATATGGGAAAATTTTGTGAGCGTTCGCAGACCCAAAAATAACCTACCAAATCATGCCAAATAACACACAAAACCCAAAATAACAGTAACATATAGTAAAAGCAGGAATGATATGATAAATACACAGCCTATATAAAGTAGAAATACTTTTCCACAATCATTACTGAATAGTTCTCCGGAGCGAAAATCTCACGCAAGCGCCATCGTCAAAAAATCTCACGCAAGCGCTGTTGGCAAAAACACGCGCAAGCGCTCTGCAGTAACCTTTAAGCTATGAAGCTGCCAAATCATACCAAATAACACGTAAAAATACACAGCCGATATAAAGTAGAAATAATGTATGTACAGTGTAGTATCACTTACCGGAATTGGTTCAGCGCCGAGCATACTGATGATTGTGTGTTAGACTGAGTTGTCGGAGTTTGGGTGGTGCAGTGGTCCCCACCCTCCAGGCCGCTGAGCGATACATTGCCGCAAAGAACGCAGGGGTCCAGCGGTAGCCGGGAGGTACACAGCACATCTTTAAGAAAAAAGCCGAAACAAACATGCTAATTAATTAGGTGCCGCCCGTAATTGTCGGCCCAGATCAGTGCCGATTTCCGATTGCGTCGTCTCTGATCTGGGCCGACAATTACGTGTCGGTGGCACCTAATTAATTAGCATGTTTATTTCAGCTTTTATCTTAAAGATGTGCTGTGTGCCTCCTGGCTACCTTTGCATTCTCCGCGAATCGGTATCTGTCCGTGGCCTGGGGGGTTGAGATGGTGGGACACTGGGGTGTCATCACGTCGCCTGTTTCCATTAGAGCAGGCAGCTCATCTTCTATGACTGCCCGCCTCGATGTCGAAGGTTGAGGTTCGTCGTCTGCTGTGGCTGATGTGGAAGGCTTGCTTGACTGCTGAGCCTCGCGCATTTTTCTATCACAGTTAATAAGGACTCAAACCATCTTGCAAATATCCCCTAAACTGACGTACCCTTTCAAAATTAAAGTCGTACTTTATCATTACTCATTCGGTTTCGATTGTTATCCTTTTTTCTTCCAATTGCATCAGCTCTTCATCTGTCAGTTCTTGGTGATGGGATGCCAAAACCTCTTCAACATCGTCTTTGTCAACTTCCACAAGCCAGACCCACGTTGTCCTTACTTCGTTCACCCCGATCAAAATGCTTAATTATGTCTAGTTTTACCGTAAGTGTACTACCCTTACGAGCTCTTCCAGACTTTTCTGATACCATAGAACTCATCTTGCAAACGGCTGCTCACAGGCTTGTGTTTAAGCAATGCCGGCGAGAATCCGGGGGAGAGTGACTGCTCGGGGTGCACTGCCTTTATCGCGTGCTGATTTTTTCACACACTGAATTTTTTTTTTGTAACAGTGAAAACACCTTCTGACAGTGAAAATAGTGTACTAATGTAGGTCTTTCGTAACAGTGAGGTTTTGTAAAGCGAACGTTCGAAAAGCGGGGGACACCTGTACCATCATGAATACTCCTGCCATTTGAATGGGCTGAGGACAGGGATTTCCCTGAATCAGGATTGGGTTAAATATTGCTAACCTTGCAATGTGAAATTTGCAGCAGCAAAGATATAAATCACTATAAATTACAAAATTAAATAGTGCAAATAAAGGAATAATGAGATAGTGTTCAGTGGACTATTCAGAAATCTGATGGTAGAAGTGAAGGAGCTGTTTTGAAATTCTTCCTCCTCCTGACTATAGTATTGAGAAGAGAGAATGGTGAGGATCACTAGCATGTCACTGTCTTACAAAATTTACAAGAGTCTTTGATGACATAAATTTGAAATTCTCTATAACAGGGGTCCCCAACCTTTTTTGCACCGCGGACTGGTTTAATATTCACAATATTCTTGCAGACCGGCCGACGGGGGGTGGGGGGCGGTGGGTGTTCAAGTCGGGTTAAACTCACCTCAACATGTCTTTTACAGTTAATATTGCCAACTTTCTCACTCCCAAACAAGGGACAAAAGTAGCAGTCAAATCCTGGGACACTTGTCTTTATCCCAGGAAAGAATACTATGACCATGAAGCCTTGCACGGCACCTGTGTGCACATGTGTGACATGCGCATGCGCATATGTGCTGATTTTTTCCCCCACAAATCGGTTTTGGCTTAATCTTCCCGACTATACTGTACATACATTACTTCTACTTTATATAGGCTGTGTATTTAGCATATCATTCCTGCTTTTACTATATGTTGGTGTTATTTTAGGTTTTATGTGTTACTTGGTAGGTTTTTTTTGGGTCTGGGAAGGCTCAAACATTTTTCCCATATAAATGGTGATCGCTTCTGCGCTTTACGCCATTTTGGCACGAAAGGTTTCATAGGATCGCCCTACCTTAGCGGGGGAAATACGGGATAAGGGCAGTCCCGTATAGGACAAACCAATTTATCCCAATATACGGGATGTCCCGGCAAATACGGGGCAGTTGGCAACCCTATGTTCAAGATCAACAGTGCATGACAGGGAATGAGGAAAGGTGCAGCTGCCTCATATCGTTTCCTCGCGGCCCGGTAGCACATGCTTTGCGGCCCGGTGGTTTGGGACTGCTGCTCTATAAAATAAAGATGGTGCTGTTTCTTAATTTCTGCATTAATGTGTTGGGCTCAGGATAGCTACTGTGAGATGTTGATGCCCAGGTACTTGAAGCTGGTCACCCTTTCTACTGCTGAACCCTCAATGGGGACTGGGTTATTTTCTTCTGACTTTCCCTTCATGAATTTCACCATCAGTTCCAATGTGTTGCTGGTGTTGAGGGTGAGGTTATCGTGATGCCAATCAACCAGCTGATCTAGCTCACTCCTGTATGCTGTCTCATTGCAAATTTAGAGTCTGTTTTGTGAGCTGTGCTTAATCACACAGCTGTGAGTGTGACTAGGGTAAAGTAGCCAGCTAGTCATGCACACCTGAAACATGCCTGTGTTTCTTGGTTAGTGAAAAGGAGATGTTGTTATTGCTCCACACTGACTGTGGGATGACATTCTGAATTTCCTCAAGCTCCTAATGAAGTAGAGCCGCTGGCATGTTGCCTTTGTGATCGTGTCAATGTGTTGGGCCCAAGATAGGTCCTCTGAGATGTTAAATCTGGCTCTAAATCTAAGATTCTCAGATGTTGATGTTGGCAGTGTTGGCCTGGAAGACGGCACTGACATTAGGTTTGATTTTACCTGCAGTGAATTTGGAGCATTTTTCTAATCTTTGTTTGTGATGCCCTTCCCGTGTCTTCGAGTTCTTGCCTGAGGCAATTCTGATCTCAAAACCATAAGCAAGAAGAGGATCACTTTTGTCCAGTAGATTGAGAGTCAAACCTCTGCCTCCAGTTCCTCTCCTGCCCCCAACCCCCCTTCAACCAAAGTCAGTGCAGGGCATTGCAAATGATGGTAAATTATATAATTTCTTCAGTTCAGCATAAATGATGATGCAATAATTTTAATATTAATTATGCTTGTCTCATCAAGTAGCTAGATTCTTTTTCTTTCATTGTACTCCCTTACCAATATGTATACTTAATAGTTAAAACTTTTTTGGAGGTCATGAAGGCCTACCTGCCAAATTTATGGTTTGCCGCTGCACATTACCAAATGCTAGTGCTGTACTTTGGTAGTTTCTTGGTGATGCTTTCTGATTATCAGTTGGGTCTTCACCTCTTGGTCCTGCGCCCATTAAGATGAGGCATTGACTGAATTTCAGAACTTTCAAGCCAGTGCAGTAGGATCTATGTCAGTAACTGAGGAATCTTGGTGAGTTCTCTTTGTATCCTAGTTATCTTGTCTTCCTCTGAATCGGTGCCTTTAAAAATTGATCAACAGCTTGTTCGTTTTGTTCATGCTTTATGTGGGTCAAATTATTGTTTTAGTTGTCTGCATGAATGGAGTTTCAAGTTATAATTTTCCAGAAACCCTACACAGACTATTATATAAATGCAAATGTGTTTTGAATAAGTGGTTAAGAGTGCTAAATGGTGAGTAATTACATGTGCAATTTCTTGGATTTGAAGTATTATGTCTGCAGGCATATGTTGTGCATGCATAATAGTAGGATTTTGATATGAGGGAAACATAGCTTACTAATTCGACAGATAAACTCTTTTGCTTGAGACGGTGGTTAATATTATTTAACATGATGTATTCGCCATTCCATTGTGTGTGAGCCTTGCATCGAAGAGTAACAAATGATGTAGTTGTAGTGTAAAACACAATACCATTTGTCACACTATGTCTATAAAGTAAGCAGCATATTTGGTTTCTATTGTGTTTGAGATTGTTCCTTTGATAATGATGCTTTAGAAGATTCAAAAAGATTTAAACTCCCATTGGTAGAGTATCACAAAGTGGTAAGATAATTTGTGTGAATGATATTTAGGGTGGGGAAGGATGGATCATGTATGATTAATTTGATGCTTAGGACTGAAGTACTAGTTATGTGTTGTTTCACTGTGATGACTAACTCAGCAGAAGTTCATTTCACGAGGTTCCTAAATGTCCATGTGAAATAGCCCTCTCCCTTCCAGCCATAAGCTTGTGGTTCAAATGACAACTATAAACTGTTGGAGATTTGTTCTCATGCCTCACAATGCCATTTGATCGCCATGATTACATGGCATCCAAGCAATCCTCTTTTACTATCTATCACTCCATGAGTATTTGGGTATTTAAAATCTGCTGAACCACATCCTAGCCCTTACCCTAAAATAAAGACATTCTTTTTCACACAATGAATGTTGAGATTTAAGAAGCATCTTGCACAACCAAATACTTTGTTGAAAGAAGGAGGTGAAAGGTGATGTGATTAGTAATTGATGATCTAAACATGGAAATTTAGGAACAGAAATTTATTGCATGGATTTGCTGCAGGTAACGAAAGTTGGCCTGCTAAGTAGCCTGTGCTTGCTATTACGATTGGGCTGAAATTTTCTTTGCAGATTATATTTGTCTTGACATTTCAAGTAGAATCATTCATTCTTTGACAATCCCTTGTTGTCGAAGAGGATTACCTCAAGAGAACTGATTAGACCAGTCTGAGAATTTCTGCAACGTTGGTACATTAATGACCAAGATGTATGTGCCTGGTTGGTTGGTTCATCCACATTATTTCTGCTACTTTTCTATTTGATGCCATTGATTCGAAGTTCTGAAATTCTTGAAATGAGCGCTTTTATTACTCATTTAGGGTAGTCCTGAGTCGGTAGGTATACCATTGGTCGGTATCCCTGTGGCATTAATTCATGTATCAACTTAAGAGAATGGTGCTGATAGATCTGATGGATAGAAGATGGTATACATGCTTTCATTTCGTGTGGCAATGCTGTTTGACACTGACTGCTGTGTGATTCTCTTTGGATGAAAACATCCAGCGGCAAGGAGACCAAATGAATTTTGGTTCTTATTCTGCAAACCTTTTTTTTGATTTTTGGTGCCATTGAAATTCCAATTGTATATATTTCTTTGAAGTTGCCATAAATGAATCAATATGGATCTTCTTTTCCTTAATAGCTGAGCAGGTGGGTGATAATGTATAATATGCAATGTATAAGATGTTGGATTCCTGAAACTACTATTTATAAGTGTATACATGCAAAAAATTTGGAGCCTGTAATAAATTTGCATATGTTTTAAATACATTGCTACTGATTTGCAAGGTCTTCTGTGCGCTGTGCATTTCTATCTGATAATGTGTGCATCTTTCACCAGTGGTATTCCAAAAGAACTGTTTCCTTTTGGAAGCGATTAATTGTAGCATGAATCAAGTCGTCGGTGCGCCTTGAACCAAGGAGTTACACTGGCAACGCTCATGAGATGCCAGTATCACTTCACAAATTGATCAGTGGCAATGCGTCCCATTTTGATATAGGAAGAAAAATGTAATCAAGACACGCATTTTAATCTTTTACTGTTGTGTGGCAACAGTACTAATGACTACAAAAATAATGGAATTATGGGAACCAGAAATAAAGTAGGTGGTGGTGGCACAGTAAGACCATACTGTTGTACAGAAGGATCCTTTGGAACTTTTGTTCGTGTGCTGACTCTTCTGACTCATCCAAGTTGCAAATACAGTTTGTCCCATACCTTTTTATTGTTCTCTCTCATAGAAACATAGAAAATAGGTGCAGGAGTAGGCCATTCGGCCCTTCGAGCCTGCACCGCCATTTATGATCATGGCTGATCATCCAACTCAGAACTCCGCCCCAGCCTTCCCTCCATACCCCCTGACCCCTGTAGCCACAAGGGCCATATCTAACTCCCTCTTAAACATAGCCAATGAACTGGCCTCAACTGTTTCCTGTGGCAGAGAATTCCACAGATTCACCATTCTCTGTGTGAAGAAGTTTTTCCTAATCTCGGTCCTAAAAGGCTTCCCCTTTATCCTCAAACTGTGACCCCTCGTTCTGGACTTCCCCAACATCGGGAACAATCTTCCTGCATCTAGCCTGTCCAATCCCTTTAGGATTTTATATGTTTCAATCAGATCCCCCCTCAATCTTCTAAATTCCAAGGAGTACAAGCCCAGTTCATCCAGTCTTTCTTCATATGAAAGTCCTGCCATCCCAGGAATCAATCTGGTGAACCTTCTTTGTACTCCCTCTATGGCAAGGATGTCCTTCCTCAGATTAGGGGACCAAAACTGCACACAATACTCCAGGTGTGGTCTCACCAAGGCCTTGTACAACTGCAGTAGTACCTCCCTGCTCCTGTACTCGAATCCTCTCGCTATAAATGCCAGCATACCATTCGCCTATTTCACCGCCTGCTGTACCTGCATGCCCACTTTCAATGACTGGTGTATAATGACACCCAGGTCTCGTTGCACCTCCCCTTTTCCTAATCGGCCACCATTCAGATAATAATCTGTTTTCCTATTTTTGCCACCAAAGTGGATAACTTCACATTTATCCACATTAAATTGCATCTGCCATGAATTTGCCCACTCACCCAACCTATCCAAGTCACTCTGCATCCTCTTAGCATCCTCCTCACAGCTAACACTGCCACCCAGCTTCATGTCATCCGCAAACTTGGAGATGCTGCATTTAATTCCTTCATCCAAGTCATTAATATATATTGTAAACAACTGGGGTCCCAGCACTGAGCCTTGCGGTACCCCACTAGTCACCGCCTGCCATTCTGAAAAGGTCCCGTTTATTCCCACTCTTTGCTTCCTGTCTGCTAACCAATTCTCCATCCACATCAATACCTTACTCCCAATACCGTGTGCTTTAAGTTTGCACACTAATCTCCTGTGTGGGACCTTGTCAAAAGCCTTTTGAAAATCCAAATATACCACATCCACTGGTTCTCCCCTATCCACTCTACTAGTTACATCCTCAAAAAATTCTATGAGATTCGTCAGACATGATTTTCCTTTCACAAATCCATGCTGACTTTGTCCGATGATATCACCGCTTTCCAAATGTGCTGTTATCACATCTTTGATAACTGACTCCAGCAGTTTCCCCACCACCGACATTAGGCTAACCGGTCTATAATTCCCCGGTTTCTCTCCCTCCTTTTTTAAAAAGTGGGGTTACATTAGCCACCCTCCAATCCTCAGGAACTAGTCCAGAATCTAACGAGTTTTGAAAAATTATCACTAATGCATCCACTATTTCTTGGGCTACTTCCTTAAGCACTCTAGAATGCAGACCATCTGGCCCTGGGGATTTATCTGCCTTCAATCCCTTCAATTTACCTAACACCACTTCCCTACTAACATGTATTTCGCTCAGTTCCTCCATCTTACTGGACCCTCTGTCCCCTACTATTTCTGGAAGATTATTTATGTCCTCCTTAGTGAAGACAGAACCAAAGTAATTATTCAATTGGTCTGCCATGTCCTTGCTCCCCATAATCAATTCACCTGTTTCTGTCTGTAGGGGACCTACATTTGTCTTTACCAGTCTTTTCCTTTTTACATATCTATAAAAGCTTTTACAGTCAGTTTTTATGTTCCCTGCCAGTTTTCTCTCATAATCTTTTTTCCCCTTCCTAATTAAGCCTTTTGTCCTCCTCTGCTGAACTCTGAATTTCTCCCAGTCCTCAGGTGAGCCACTTTCTCTGGCTAATTTGTATGCTTCTTCTTTGGAATTGATACTATCCCTAATTTCTCTTGTCAGCCACGGGTGCACTACCTTCCTTGATTTATTCTTTTGCCAAACTGGGATGAACAATTGTTGTAGTTCATCCATGCAACCTTTAAATGCTTGTCATTGCATATCCACCGTCAATCCTTTAAGTGTCATTTGCCAGTCTATCTTAGCTAATTCATGTCTCATACCTTCAAAGTTACCCCTCTTTAAGTTCAGAACCTTTGTTTCTGAATTAACTATGTCACTCTCCATCTTAATGAAGAATTCCACCATATTATGGTCACTCTTACCCAAGGGGCCTCTCACGACAAGATTGCTAATTAACCCTTCCTCATTACTCAAAACCCAGTCCAGAATAGCCTGCTCTCTAGTTGGTTCCTCGACATGTTGGTTCAAAAAACCATCCCGCATACATTCCAAGAAATCCTCTTCCTCAGCACCTTTACCAATTTGGTTCACCCAATCTACATGTAGATTGAAGTCACCCATTATAACTGCTGTTCCTTTATTGCACACATTTCTAATTTCCTGTTTAATACCATCTCCGACCTCACTACTACTGTTAGGTGGCCTGTACACAACTCCCACCAGCGTCTTCTGCTCCTTAGTGTTACACAGCTCTACCCATATCGATTCCACATCTTCCCGGCTTATGTCCTTCCTTTCTATTGCGTTAATCTCTCCTTTAACCAGCAACGCCACCCCACCTCCCCTTCCTTCATGTCTATCCCTCCTGAATATTGAATATCCCTGAACGTTGAGCTCCCATCCTTGGTCACCCTGGAGCCATGTCTCTGTGATCCCAACTATATCATAATCATTAATAACAATCTGCACTTTCAATTCATCCACCTTATTACGAATGCTCCTTGCATTGACACACAAAGCCTTCAGGCGCTCTTTTACAACTCTCTTAGCCCTTATACAATTATGTTGAAAAGTGGCCCTTTTTAATGCTTGCCCTGGATTTGTCGGCCTGCCACTTTTACTTTTCTCCTTAGTACTTTTTGCTTCTACCCTCACTTTACACCCCTCTGTCTCTCTGCACTGATTCCCATCCCCCTGTTGTGAACTAACCTCCTCACGCCTAGCCTCTTTAATTTGATTCCCACCCCCCAACCATTCTAGTTTAAAATCACCTCAGTAGCCCTCGCTAATCTCCCTGCCAGGATATTGGTCCCCCTAGGATTCAAGTGTAACCCGTCCTTTTTGTACAGGTCACGCCTGCGCCAAAAGAGGTCCCAATGATCCAAAAACTTGAATCCCTGCCCCCTGCTCCAATCCCTCAGCCACGCATTTATCCTCCACCTGATCGCATTCCTACTCTCACTGTCGCGTGGCACAGGCAGTAATCCCGAGATTACTACCTTTGCGGTCCTTTTTCTCAACTCCCTTCCTAGCTCCCTATATTCTCCTTTCAGGACCTCATCCCTTTTCCTACCTATGTCATTGGTACCTATATGTACCACGACCTCTGGCTCCTCACCCTCCCACTTCAGGATATCTTGGACACGATCAGAAATATCCCGGAACCTGGCACCAGGGAGGCAAACTACCATCCGGGTCTCTGGACTGCGTCCACAGAATCGCCTATCTGACCCCCTTACTATCAAGTCCCCTATCACAACTGCCCTCCTGTTCCTTGCCCTACCCTTCTGAGCTACGGGGCCATACTCTGTGCCGGAGGCACGGCCACTGTCACTTCCCCCAGGTAAGCTGTCCCCCCCAACAGTACTCAAACAGGAGTACCTATTGTTAAGGGGCACAGCCATCGGGGTACTCTCTATTACCTGACTCTTCCCCTTCCCCCTCCTAACCGTGACCCACTTGTCTGCCTCCCGTGGCCCCGGCGTGACCACCTGCCTGCAACTCCTCTCTATCAACTCCTCACTCTCCCTGACCAGACGAAGGTCATTGAGCTGCAGCTCCGGTTCCGTAACGCGGTCCCTTAGCAGCTGCATCTCGATGCACTTGGCGCAGATGTAGACGTCCGGGAGGCTTGGAGACGCCAGGGCCTCCCACATCCGACACCGAGAACAGCAAACTGCCCTCACACTCATACTGCCCCTCTCCTCAAATAACAACAGAAACTCTCATCCTGTCTTTTCAAGTGGAATACTCCACATCCCCAAGTAACTGCCTAACTCCCTCTTCAAGTTAAATGTACTCTGCTGCCTTTTGTAGCAGAGAGTTTCAGATCTTGGCAACTCTTGAATGAAAAGTTTTACATATAGACCACTTGCCAATTATTTTATAAATCTGAATTTAACCCACTTACTGGAGGAATGGAGTCTTTTTTTAGCTCTGTAAATCTCTCAACAGTTAACATCAATCCAAATTTGTTTCTTAGTCTTAAGTGCTTAAGGATGAAAATAACCATCAGAATCACTTCTACAAGTAATCATGTTATGTTTATTTAAAAACTTTCATACTTTCAAGAAATGCTGGTTACTTGATGGAGGAAACTCTGCATCATTTGTGGGAATCCTTGAATCAAGCATTAGGCATAGAAAGATTTAACAACTTGGTATGTCTTGGCTTTCTGATACTGAATATTCTCTGTGGTCATTTGATAATTCTTCCACAGAATACTTAACGCAAATTGGCAACTTCAACAATGGTTGAATTTAAGAATATCCATTATTGAAGCGAGGTAGTAAAGATTGATCTTGTACTCACAAGATGTCAAGTGGTGAAAACTCACGCCCTTCTTATAAGGTATTTGTGTAAAATATTTGAATATATATGAATGAATATTGTAACAATGTAGCAATATGCAGACACTTGCAGCTATAGACAATTTTACTACTTCATTTGTATGTGTAGGTTTGCTTTGAAACAATTTCTGGTGAACCTTTCAAATTTATTTTAAACAACAAAGGAAATCTGTAGGCTATTGCATTTTGATTATTTTCAAAGTTTAGTTGCAAGAAAAAGTTCGTGAACCCTTTGCAATTAACTGGTTTTCTGCATTAATTACTCAAAATGTGGTCTGATCTTCATCTAGTCACAATATTTGATAAACACAGTCTGCCGAAACTAATAACACAAACAATTGTACTTTTCATGTCTTTATTGAACTCACTGTTTAATTATTCACAGTCCAGGCAGGAAAAGGTATATGAACCTTTGTACTTAGTAACTGGTAGAACCTCGTTTAGCAGCAATAATCCCCACCAAACATTTCCTGTAGCTGCTGATCAGACTTGCACAATGGTGAGAAGGAATTTTAGATCATTCCTCCATTCGAAACTTTCAATTCAGCAATATTTAGATTAGATTAGATTCAACTTTATTGTCATTGTGCCGAGTACAGGTACAAAGCTAATGAAATGCATTTAGCATCTAACCAGAAATGCAAAGAATTGTGTTATTTACAAAATATCTGCGAATAAAAAGTAAGTGCTACAGCACATAAATATAAAAGTACTGAGACTGTACAATATGGGTGCAATACTGCTTAGCGCTGTGATGTGAGGTTCAGCAGGATCACAGCCTCAGGGCAGAAGCTCTTCCTGTGCCTGCTGGTGTGGGAGCGGAAGCTCCTGTAGCACTTACCGGATGGGAGGAGAGTAAAAAGTCCATGATTAGGGTGAGATGTATCCTTGATAATGCTTTTCGCCCTGCCCAGGCAGCGTTTATGGTAGATGTTCTCAATGGTGGGTAATTGGGAGCTGATAATCATCTGGGAAGTTTTCACCACATGCTGCAGTGCTTTGCGGTCCGATAGGGGACAATTGCCATACCACACTGAGATGCAGTAGGTGAGTATGCTCTCAATGGTACAGCGGTAAAAGACCATCAGTATCCTGGGACAGAGGTGAGCTTTCTTGCTGCTCTGCAGGAAATAAAGGCGCTGTTGAGTCTTTTTGATCAGGATGGAGGAGTTCAGGGACCAGGTGAGATCCTCGGAAATGTGGACACCAAGGAATTTGAAGCTTGATACACGCTCCACTACAGCTCCGTTGATGTAGATGGGGACGTGAGTGTGGCTCCTGGCATGCCTGAAGTCCACAATGATCTCCTTGGTCTTCTGGGTGTTCAGGGCCTGGTTGTTGTCGGCACACCATGCGGCCAGGTGCTGGACCTCGACCCCGTAGGCCGTCTCGTCATCCCCTCTGATCAGGCCAACCACTGTGGTATCATCTGCGAACTTGATTATGGAGTTAGAACTATGTACAGGAACGCAGTCATAGGTGAAAAGAGAGTACAGAAGAAGGCTCAGCACATAGCCTTGAGGTATGCTGGTGTTCAGGGTGAGAGTGGAGGAGAAGAGGTTGTCTAACTTAACTGATTGGGGTCTGTTAGTCAGAAAGTCCAAGGTCCAATTGCAGAGGGATGAGCTGATACCAAGCTGGCGAAGTTTGGTGATCAGCTTGGAGGGGATCACGGTATTGAATGCCGAACTAAAGTCAATGAACAGCATTCTGACGTAAGAGTTGGGGCTGTTCAGGTGGTTCAGGGCACAGTGAAGTGCAGTGGAGATGGCGTCCTCTGTAGACCTGTTGATGCAATAGGCAAATTGATGGTGGTCCAGGGTAGTGGGCAGACAAGATTTCAGATGTGATAGAACCAGTCTGTCAAAGTACTTTGCAATGATGGGGGTGAGTGCAACTGGGTGGAAGTCATTCAGGCCTGTGGCAGTGGAATGCTTCGGCACTGGCACGATGGTGGCGACCTTGAAGCTTGTGGGGACAACTGCCTGTGCCAGGGACAGATTGAAAATGTCCGTGAAGACCCTGGCCAACTGCTCTGCACAGACTCTGAGTACATGGCCAGGTATTCCATCCGGACCAGCTGCCTTCCGTATATTTACCCTGCTCAGGGTGGCGCAGACATCAGAGGTGGAAAGTGAGAGAGGCAGTTCACCAGGTGGGAGATCCGCTTTGAGGGTGACCTCCTTGTTCTCTCTTGGTCAAAGTGAGCGTAGAAGTAATTGAGCTCATCAGTGAGGGAAGCAGAGCTGGAAGGGGGGCACAGTACTAGGTGGTTTGAAGTCTGTAATGACCTGTTTGTCATGTCACCTGCGCCGGGGATCCGAGGAGTAGAAATGCTCCTCAATTCTCTGGGATACCTTGCATAAACAGCCCTGTTCATGCAATTGGATTAAGGTCTGGACTTTGACTTGCCCATTCCTGACACTTTTTTTCTCTTTTTAAACCATTTTGTTGTTGATTTACTCTTTTGTTTTGGATCATTTTCTAGTTGCATCATCCAACTTCTAACAAATTTCAGGTGACCGACTGCTACCTTGGCATTCTCCTGTAAAATGAATTGATACAATTTTGTATTCATTGTTCCCTCAATGATTGCAAGCTGTCCAGACCCTGAGGCAGAAAAATAGCCCCAAACTATGATCCACCTTCCACCATGCTTCACATTTGGGATGAGGTTTTGGTGTTGGTGTGCCGTGCCCTTTTTCCTCCAAACATAGCAATGTGCATTTTTGCCAAAAAGTTCAATTTTTGCCTCATCTGTCCACAGAACATATGGCAGAAGCGCTGCAGAACATCCAAGTGGTCTTTTACAAACTTGAGATTTGCAGTGATGGTTCTTTTTTGGGAGAGCAATAGCTTACTGTATGGTGGCCTTCCATGAACACCATTCTTGTTCAATGTTTTTCTTATAGTGGACATATGAACAGAGACTTGAGCAAGTTCTGGAGATTTCTGTAGGTCTTTTGCTGTTACCCTTGTGTTCTTTTTCACCTCCTTCATTATTGCATGCTGTGCTCTTGATGTAATTTTTGTAGGATGCCCACTTCTAGGGAGATTAGCAATTGTACTGAGTTTCCTCCATTTGAAGACAGTTTCTCTTACTGTGGACTGATGAACACTCAGAAATGCCTTTTCCAGCTTCATTCATCTCTACAATTCTTCTGAGGTCCTGTGAAAGTTGTTTTGATTGAGATATGGTGCACATGAACAGATCTTTCTTGAGAAGTGCAGGCTCTGTCAGTAACCTGACTTTGTGTGTCTTTTTTATAGGGCAGGGCACCTCTACAACCCAGACGTCCAATCTCATCCCATTGATTGGACACCTGACTCCAAATAGCTTTTGTAGAAGGCAGTACCCCAGAGGTTCGCGTACTTTTTTAAACCTAGACTGTGATTGTTTAAATAGCGTACTCTGTATTGATGAGAAGCAGTACACAATTGTTTGTCTGTTATTAGTTTAAGCGGATTGTGTTTGTCTAATATTGTGACTTAGATGAAGATCAGACCACATTTTATGAGTAATTAATGCAGAAAACCAGATATTTGCAAAGGGTTCACAAACTTTCTTGCAGCTGTATACATCACCATATACAACCACAAGATTCTCCTCCTGCATGCACACGCAGTAAATCTAAGAAACTTAGTATGATCAATGAAAGACTGTACCCAACAGGATGGGCAAACAACTAATGTGCAAAACATGACAAACTGCAATACAGAAAAAAAACTTATAATAAACAAACAATGAATATTGAAAACATGAGATGAAGAGTCATTGAAAGTGTTGTGGGAACAGCTCAGTGATAGGGCAAGTGAAGGATTGGTTCAAGAGCCTGATGGCTGATGGATAATAACTGTCCCTGAATCTGGTGGTGTGAGTCCTGAACCTCCTGTACTACCTTTCTGATGACAGCAGCAAGGAGAGAGCATGACATGGGTGGTGCAGGTCCTTAATGATGGATGCTGCTTTCCTGTGACAGTGCTCCATGTAGATGTGCTCAATGGTGAGGAGAGCTTTACCTGGATTGTATCCACTACTTTTTGTAGTATTTTACTTTCAAGGGCATAGATGCATTCATACCACGCTATGATGCAACCAGTCAATATATTCTCCAGCATACTTGTCAAAATTTTATATGCTATGCTAAATCTTTGCAAACTTTTAAAGAAGTAGAGGTGCTGCCATGCTTTCTTCGTATTTGCACTTAAATGCTAGGCCCAGGACATATCCTCTGAAATGATGAGGAATTTGAATTTGCTGACCCTCTTTGCCTCTGAAACCCCAGTGAGGACCTCCAGTTTCAGACTCTGAACCTAGGCAAGCTTATAAAGACCAATTGTATTCTGACAAAGCGAGGAACTGTTACATTTTATCAAATGTTGCTGGAAAGTCTTTGAAGTATAACAAATTTTAGAAGATTTTGCTTTTGTGTAGTTATTACTACTTTGAATGTCCATTGTTTAGCATTTAATTTCCTGAAAAATCTGATAGATTTCAAATCACTTCCAAGGACTTCTGTGCAGTTTGTTATTTGCAGATAGCGAAGGAAATTACTTTTCTGGCAATGAAATTACAACTTGCATGGTTGGAAAAGGCTTCCACATTTTGTGTATTTGTTTTTGATAAAACTGAGTTAAATTGCAAGCAGCTAGCTGCCGAAGGAAGCTGCAGGTTTCCTTTTATTGGAATTTCTGAAATAACTTCAATATTCACTCTGTCACCATGGAAATGTGATGACGGTAAAACTAGATTAGAAATAATAAGGCAGGACATGTTCAAACTTGTTCTGACACAAGTGCAAACTTATTCTTTCAGATCTGTTGATGTTGACTTGCTGCCTGAATGCACCCTAATTCTAAATACTGAGGTTTTGTGGTGAAAGGGGTCTTGCATGGCATAATGCCACCAAGCCAGGCCAATCAACAAATGAGGAAAATTTTGATAGTCAACTCATTCATGCTCGCATGCCTACCCAACCATGATAACTTTTGAGGATTTTGAGTGCTATTTTTCTCAGTTCATTTCCATTAAAATAAATGGACCCATTTTTCCTGCAGTGGCTAACTTGGCCCAGGTTCAGCAGATGTTACTTAGTGTAAGAACTGGGGAATTTATAGGAAGTTTGTGTCCTAGGTCTGTCCTCAGGAGTCCAGAGCTATTCACACTTAGCAAAGTTCCAACAGAGAGTAGCCAGTAAATTTGATGCAGTTCAGGATGCATGTGCCAGCATTTCCCAGTTGGTTCTGCACCAATTTGTCATTTATAAGATTCTTACTGTGCCATTGATAATGCGCAACGTTTTGCAATGCTGAATATTGTGGGGGGCAGAGGTCATGAGGCCAGGAAGCCAGCAGGTTACAATCGAGTGCCACATTTGACTTTTCTCATTGGACTGGGCACTGTTGACATCTAGGCACAGACCAAAGATGGGATGTCAAATGCAATTGTAAAATTTCGCCAATTCTTGTATTGCATTTGGCTTGATTGGGTTGAAGAAAGGCTGATATCAGTAGCAAGGTTAATGGAAATTTTCATGCTGATGGAAAATAGTGGCTCTAGGTTTTCAGTGTTTAAGCCGAACGGTTATGACACATCTTGACCATGGATGTTGGATACACAAGCTGACTCACTATTAACTAGACAAATTATGGTTTATCTAGCTGCAGCCCTGACACACAGTCTGGCAATTTTTCTTTTCCTCAGTTGACATGACTTTTTCCAGTTTTAATAAAAAATGGTCAGTTTTCAGGGATGATAATTCAAACAGTAATTTAATAAGGTAAAAGATAATATTTCACTTCTAATCATGGTAAAGGGCAGGAGCATTGGATAAGTGCTACTGTTAGTCACATAAATGCTCAGTAAAAATTGTGGACTGGATGATCTACTATAACTGCTAAATTACCTTTCACTAAATTAATAATTGAAAAGTACTAAGTCAGCCCTGAGCTGATCAGAAACAGTATTTTACCATGTGTTCAAGGAGTATTGGTCCAATGAACCTAGTTAAATCTGCTCTCTCACTCTTCAGTCAGAGGTTATTTTCTGTAAATATAGTGCTTGAGATGGTTCTAGCCTAGCAATATAACCCATCACATTTTTATGTAGTCAGATTTTGAGCTTTCCCTTTTTTCTGATCCTCCACTAGATCTGCTCAGATTTTCAACAAAAGTAGACAATTCCATCGATGCAGATATGAACTAGTGGTTGCATGTGGTAAGGTGTAATTCAGACAATGCAGACATCAGGTTTTAGCAATGTAAAACGCTGTGTGGTGTAAACTAGGTTTTTTTAAAAATAAACAATGATTAAACAGTTTCAAATATCAAAAATGTAAACCATAGTGTCCTTTACATCCATGCTAACCTTCTGTTTTGCATTATTAGTAGCTGTAATTCATGAACAGATTTTATCCATTAAGTTAGAAATTAAGTTGTTCTCAGACAACTACCTGTTCAAACTGGATTGGTGAAGCTTCAGTTCCTGAGGAGATTGGAATCTTATTGTGGTCCACCATTCATAAAATACTTGGGTTGTGTACAACTTTTTGCAGCACATTTTCTTTGATTCATTTCTAAGTTTACCTTCGACGTCGTTACACTTCAAAGATAAAGAAACACCATAGAAATGTGCCAGGATGTTAACAGTTTCTGAATTGGTGTTACTGTAAGAAGTATAATTTCCCAACACTTCTCATCTTGCAGTTCTACTAACATTTAGAAATGTCTGAGTTGTTATGGGCATTATCATTGGAGATCCATATACAGTTTTACTCTGACTTACGGTTGCCCAAGTTATGTACACAAGTACATACAATGGAGTGTTTAGGGGACCGGCACATTTGCTAGCTGTTTTGGGGTCTGCAGCCACCTTTTGCCAGGTGGGAACACTATTTGCAGTTGCATTTCCAATTCGTGAACTGCTCAAGTTACAAAGAAATCACAAGACAGAACTGTGCTGTACGAAGTGTAAATGAAAGTCATACGATCAGCTATGCTTTATGCTAATTGAAGTTATTTGAATGAAATAATAAATGAAACTTTACAGGAGAGTAGATTTTCATGGCCAGAAGTTGCACAGATGTAGCAAATCAAATCAAAACAACTTTATTTCTTCTGCTTATCAGTTTCAGTGTTGCACATCGTTATTAATTAATCTGAAGGTTATTATTAAGCTTGCATCAATCTTTGTCTTTTGTTTCCAAATTTCTGACTGACTCTCAAAACCTGGACCCTGCAGTTGATAGTTTTTCCCCCAGATTGAAATCTTGTCAGATTCAGGGATTTACGAATTAAAATTGAATCTGCAGTTCTTCAGATGCCAGGTTCTAATCATGCGCATTAATATAACCATAACAGCACGGAAGCAGGCCATCTCGGCCCTTCTAGTCCGTGCCGAACATTTACTCTCACCTAGTCCCATCTACTTGCACTCAGCCCATAACCCTCCATTCCTTTCCTGTCCATATACCTATCCAATTTTTTCTTAAATGACAAAATCGAACCTGCCTCTACTACTTCTACTGAAAGTTCGTTCCACACAGCTACCGCTCTCTGAGTAAAGAAGTTGCCCCTCGTGTTACCTCTAAACTTGTGCCCCTTAACTCTCAACTCATGTCCTCTTGTTTGAATCTCCCCTACTCTCAATGGAAAAAGCCTATCCACGTCAACTCTATCTATCCCCCTCATAATTTTAAATACCTCTATCAAGTCCCCCCTCAACCTTCTACACTTCAAAGAATAAAGACCTAACTTGTTCAACCTTTCTCTGTAACTTAGGTGCTGGAACCCAGGTAACATTCCAGTAAATCTCCTCTGTACTCTTTCTATTTTGTTGACATCTTTTCTATAATTTGGCAACCAGAACTGTACACTTTACTCCAAATTTGGCCTCACCAATGCCTTGTACAATTTTAACATTACATCCCAACTCCTATACTCAATGCTCTGGTTTATAAAGGCCAGCATACCAAAAGCTTTCTTCACCACCTTATCCACATGAGATTCCACCTTCAGGGAACTATGCACCATTATTCTTAGATCACTCTGTTCTACTGCATTCCTCAGTGCCCTACCATTTACCATGTATGTCCTATTTTGATTAGTCCTACCAAAATGTAGCACCTCACACTTATCAGTATTAAACTCCATCTGCCATCTTTCAGCCCACTCTTCTATCTGGCCTAAATCTCTTTGTAAGCTTTGAAAACCTGCTTCATTATCCACAACTCCACCTATCTTAGTATCATCTGCATACTTACTAATCCAATTTACCATCCCATCATCCAGATCATTAATGTATATGTAATGTGATATTTCGGGATTCGTATCAAATTAGGAAGAATACAAAAAAGCAAAATTTAAGTGCAACGCTTATTACCCATCATAATTACTCCTGAGGAGATGGTGCTGAGATACCTTGAATACATTGGCTCCACTTTTAGATGATTGGAGGAAAAACTGATGTTTAAATTGTCATCAAATGAATGAGAGCTGGTTAGAAATTCATCATTATTCTGTCCCAAAGCCTTCGAAGAAAGGAGAATTAATCTGAGGTCAACACGTGCAGCACCAAAAGGCACTTGTTAAACTGTCTGCTCCAGTGGGCATAGTATGTTGTTGACATGCCTGAGACTAGACTCTTGAAATAGTCATTCAGCTCCAAGCTCTGTCACAGTTTGTCAGAGGAAATGATTTAATAATATAAAGATGTTTTTAAAGCCTTTGGGTGGGAGTGGAGGAGAGGGGTTGGGTGCAGGGAAGGGATAAGGAGAAAGTAATGCTTCCGCTACGTTGTGTGAATTTCTTCTCCACGATTGCTCAAAGTGGAAAAGGAACATTTGGTATGGCAACGAGGACTTCCAGTCCTTTTGTCAGGAGAATACAAAACACTGCATAGACTACGGAATAAATGCACCACCTCCTGAATTCCCTTGTTACCTCCTGCTCACATGTTGCAGAAACTACAGATCCCACATTGACCTGTTCAACACATTAAAATCCACAGAACCAGCATGGAAACGAGTCATCCCTGATCCCATGTTTGCTTGTCAGGGAAGTTGATGGTAGCTTGCTTAATATGCTATTTAAATTAAACATGTTTCAGCTGTTTTTGTGAGAAATAGAACAACATCTGCACAAATGTTCTGCTTAGTAGCAGAAACTATTTGCTATGAATGCATAAAATGCTTTCAAATTCAAATCTTTGGAGGCAATAATAGAAGTGTATCCATGAGCCACAAACATAAGAGTTGGCATTTCTTTAATAAGGTCAGTATTCTGTCACTTGTTGCAGAGCAACTGCAGTACAATTTTATCCACTGTAATTAGCTCTAAAACATTTAGAATTTAACAAGTGGACAGAGAAAGTTGAAAGTTGAAGTCTGTCAGCTACTTTGATCATTGGAAAAGCTAATCTCTTGCATTACCTAGAGTGTGAAATCTTGTGTATAAATTATGAGAAAGTTCTACGATGTACATGATTGAGGGACACATTGCAAATTCCTTTTTGGCTTAAAATGTAGTTTTGAGAGAGACACATTGTCCCAAAAAGATTGAAAGAATCCGGTTTAATATCACTGGCATATATTGTGGAATTTGTTAACTATTGTGGCAGCAGTACAATGCGAAATAATAGAGAAAAAGTTAAATAAGTGGTGCAAAAATAGAAATTTAAAAAAGCAGTGAAGTAGTGTTCATAGTTTCAATGTCCATTCAGAAATCTGATGGCAGAAGGGAAGAAGCTGTTCCTGAATCATTGATTTCGTGCCTTCAGCCTCCTATATCTCCTTCCTGATGGTAGTAACGAGAACAAGGCATGACCTGAGTGATCGGGGTCCTTAATGATGGACGCTGCCTTTTTGAGGCATCATTCTTTGAAGATGTCCTGGATACTACAGATGCTAGTGCTCATGATGGAGCTTATTTCAATCCCCCCCCCCACCCCCAATACCAGACAGTGATGCAGCCAGTTAGAATCCTCTCCACAGTACATCTGCAGAAATTTGCGAGTGTATTTGATGACTAACCAAATCTCCTCAGACTCTGAATGAAATATAGTCGCGATTGAAATAAAATAAAAGACTTGTGCAATGTTATGCGCTCCATGGGTTAATGACATGAATCCCTTTGCCAGAACCACCAAAGCTGATGAACTGACTATCCATACAACAGTTTGTAGATCTTTGTTTTGCTTGTACAGTCGAAGTCAGAAGTTTACATATACCTTAGCCAAATACATTTAAACTCAGTTTTTCACAATTCCTGACATTTAATCCTAGAAAACATTCCCTGTCTTAAGTCAGTTAGGATCACTACTTTATTTTAGGAATGTGAAATGTCAGAATAATAGTAGAGAGAATGATTTATTTCAGCCTTTATTTCTTTCCTCACTTTCCCAGTGGGTCAGAAGTTTACATACACTTTGTTAGTATTTGGTAGCATTGCCTTTAAATTGTTTAACTTGGGTCAAACGTTTTGGGTAGCCTTCCACAAGCTTCTCACATTAAGTTGCTGAAATTTTGTTCCATTCCTCCAGACAGAACTGGTGTAACTGAGTCAGGTTTGTAGGCCTCCTTGCTCGCACATGCTTTTTCAGTTCTTCCCACAAATTTTCTGTCAGATTGAGGTCAGAAAATGATGTTAAGTCTGGTTCATCCTTGGGAGCAATTTCCAAATGCCTGAAGGTACCACGTTCATCTGTACAAACAATAGTACGCAAGTATAAACACCATGGGACCACGCAGCTGTCATACCGCTCAGGAAGGAGACGCATTCTGTCTCCTGGAGATGAACGTACTTTGGTGCAAGGAGTGCAAATCAATCCCAGAACAACAACAAAGGACCTTGTGAAGATGCTGGAGGAAACAGGTAGACAAGTATCTATATCCACAGTAAAACGAGTCCTATATCGACATAACCTGAAAGGCTGCTCAGCAAGGAAGAAGCCGCTGCTCCAAAACCGCCATAAAAAGCCAGACTACAGTTTGCGAGTGCACATGGGGACAAATAT
This sequence comes from Mobula hypostoma, assembly GCF_963921235.1. Lineage (NCBI taxonomy): Eukaryota > Metazoa > Chordata > Chondrichthyes > Myliobatiformes > Myliobatidae > Mobula > Mobula hypostoma. The sequence goes on from NC_086098.1 coordinate 193,041,505, forward strand.
CTTACTTTTTGAAGAAATGTCCTCTGGTCTGATGAAACAAAAATTGAACTGTTTGGCCATAATGACCATTGTTATGTTTGGAGGAAAAAGGGTGAAGTTTGCAAGCCGAAGAACACCATCCCAACCGTGAAGCATGGGGGTGGCAGCACCATGTTGTGGGAGTGCTTTGCTGCAGGAGGGACAAAATAGGTGGCATCATGAGGAAGGAAAATTATGTGGATATATTGAAGCAACATCTCAAGACATCAACCAGGAAGTTAAAGCTCAGTCGCAAATAGGTCTTCCAAATGGACAATCACCCTAAGCATACCTCCAAAAGTTGTGGCAAAATTGCTTAAGGACAACAAAGTCAAGGTACTGGAGTGGCCATCGCAAAGCCCTGACCTCAATCCAATAGAAAATTTGTGGGCAGAACTGAAAAAGCATGTGCGAGCAAGGAGGCCTACAAACCTGACTCAGTCACACCAGTTCTGTTTGGAGGAATGGACCAAAATTCCAGCAACTTACTGTGAGAAGTTTGTGGAAGGCTACCCAAAATGTTTGACCTAAGTTAAACAATTTAAAGGCAATGCTACCAAATACTAACAAAGTGTATGTAAACTTCTGAACCACTGAGAAAGTGATGAAAGAAATAAAAGCTGAAATAAATCATTCTCTCTGCTATTACTCTGACATTTCACATTCTTAAAATAGTGATCCTAACTGACCTAAGAGAGGGAATGTTTTCTAGAATTAAATTTCAGGAATTGTGAAAAGCTGAGTTTAAATGTATTTGGCTAAGGTGTATGTTAACTTCTGACTTCAACTGTATCTGTTGACATATTGCCTATTTAGCAATGATGGCAGTTCAAAAGGAATTGAATTGCTATTCACTAGTGATAAGGTTATAAATGTCCTTTCAAAATTTCTTATTTTTATAATGTCGTACTAGTACCAAAATTGTGATTTTTTTCCCCCTTTTTTTTGTTTTTATAAGTTTGTTTTTCTTTAATTTGCATTATAAAAGTACATGCTATTCTTTGGCGGGGTGCGGAGATTTATGGAAGAAAAAGGTGATATGGCAATTGCAGGCCAACAAACTACTCAATAAGGTTTCGACTCGTTCCTGCTGATGTGTTGTGGAAGAATTCAAGGGGAATATACAAGTGCAGCTGCTCACTCTACCTCTCCCATGGCACGTTAAAGCTGCAGCATCTGGTGTCCGATCATCTGTATGTACTGCATGGTTTTAGGATGAATTAATAGGAAATGCTATTTCCAGTTCCAGGAGGGAAATGAACACAATCAAAAGGCATGAGTAACTTGAAGTGAAACTAGTTCTCAGAGGAGACTGAACAAACTGGTGAGATTTGGGCATGAGTGTACAATAACTTAATTTCTTTTGGTACACAAGCCAAAAAGACAATTGGGAAGAAGCTGCACACTGCACCATGAAGTATAGATTTACTTTAAGAATGGGTATTCTGAACTTCCATTTATTAATATTAGCACTATTCTAAGGTTTGTAATTCTGTTTAAACTAATTCCATCTCCTGAAACAGCAGCGGAGTTCATCATGCATGAGACACTGCAGCTGGGAGCAGTTCATGATTATAAATGATCTTTGCTATTTATTTTGTGAATCTTAATCTTACAAAAAAGTGCTTATTTTTATTGGTACTGGCTCAAATTGGGGGTAACTTTATTTAGCAATGTTTTTAAGAGTAATATCTTCAATGATTACTATTGGCCTAGATAATAGTGAAGCAGTATTTGCCAGCAGTACACCATGTAATTGATAGTGATGTGAAGTACATTAATCACTGGAATTCAGATAATGTTACTGATCCTCCCACACCAAGCAATTTCCCACTTTAAAAATAAGTAAATCAACATGGCTTAGCATAATTTCTAAACATGAGAAATTCTGTAGATGCTGGAAATCCAAAGCAACACACAGAAAATGCTGGAGGAACTCAGTAGTCAGGCAGCATCTATGGAAATGAATAAACCATTGATGTTTCAGGTTTAGGCCCTCCTTCAGGTCTGGAAAGGAAAGGTGGGGGGTAGGGAAAGGAGGTGATGGGTGAAGCCAGGTGGTAGGAAGGATAAAGGGCTGGAGAGGAAGGAATCCGATAGGAGAAGACAGCAGACCATGGGAGAGAGGGAAGGAGGAAATGACCTGGGCAGATGTGATAGGCAGGTGAGAAGAGATAAAGTGCCAGAGTGGGGAAATAAAAGAAGAGGAGATGAGGAGGGATTTTTTTTTACCAGAAGGAGAAATTGCTATTCATGCCGTTTATGCAGAGTATTTAAAAAATAAAATCCTTGGTTCTAGTGTTTAATTTGTTCAAAAATTCAGTCACTTTTTATTTTTGGAATACCTCGAAGGGCAGCTGAAGTTCTCCAACCATATCACAGCCACCACCCTGCGACCAGACATTGTCCTAGTGTCTGAGTCTACTAAGCAAGTGGTGCTGCTGGAGCTGACAGTCCCATGGGAAGATAGCTTGGAGGAGGCCTTTGAAAGGAAGCTCTCCAAGTATGCAGGACTGGTCAGCAACTGTCAGCAGGCTGGATGGAGAGCGAGGTGTCTCCCAGTGGAGGTTGGTTGTAGGGGATTCATAGCCCGTTCTTTAGTTAGAGCCTTCAGCATTTTGGGCATCGAGGGAGAGAGGAAGAGGAGAGCCATCCGCAGTACCACTGATGCAGCAGAGAGAACCTCAAGATGGCTGTGGCTCAAAAGAGGGGAGCCATGGAGTCATAAGTAGCTAGCCATCTGGACACAAGCTGGGGTCTGATCAACCCCGGCTGGGTCACCTGGAGGAGGTTGTATGATGTTGAAAGACCCGAAACACCCGATGATTCCAGGAACATCACTGAAGATGTGTCCAGAAGCATCAATAGATGTATGTACACAGGTTCTTGAATGTGATTGGCTGCTATGCCAGCTTGATGATATTACCTTTGTGGACATGGAGATTTGTTGGAATTGTACCTGATGGCAAAGGACAATAGTGAAAGGGAAGTTCAAATGTTGCTGGAACTTCACATTGAAAATTCAAGATTCAAGATTTTTTTTATTGTCATTGTTCAGTACACAAGTGCAAAGGAGAACAAAATAACTTTTACTTTGGTTCCGATGCAGCGTAACTAGACAGAATAAACCTTTTAAAAAAAACAACAGATATAAATTGTGACTGTGTCTACACAAGATTAACTCATATATATTGATTGTATGTGCATGAAGTGACATGAGGTGCAGGGGTATCTGTATGTAAAGTACATGCAATCTAGAGATTGTAGCAAGTGCTTATTTTATCACAGGTGGGAAGAGACGATAATTGGACAACTAGATCTATGATTTCTGATACTGCATACTTTCAAATTAAGATATAGTAAGAACGTGTTATGGCAATGTGGAAATACGTTTATTTAATTCATCCAGTGATTCACAGTCAGCCTTGGAGTTTACTCAGTTGCCATTGATTTACAAAAAGATTTCTTAAAAGTGACAGAAGGTTCATTGCCTTTGTATTATATTCTTGGGATTAAGGATTCAATAAGTTATAAGAAGGAACACTGTTAAATAGGTATTGAGAGCAATAATGGTCTTCTGTAGTATGTTGGTGCATAATTAAATATTTTTCTTAAAATATTATAAAATAATGCTAAAACACAACTTATTGTGTCACTTGCCATTCATTAAAAACCAATCTAATATATGCATCTTAGAGCCCCAAAACACAAAGATATATATGGAAGACTTCCATGCAATAAGTTTAAAAGGAAAGTTGTATCAAGAATTTTTAAATTTGGTATATTATTGGACATTCTGGCTTGGTATAAGCTGTGTGAGTGTGGGAAGAGTCGGTGTCAATTGGGAAGGTGGATTTTGCATTTGTAAGAACATACCAAGGAATTGATGCCAATTGATCCTCTTCCGTGATGCACTGGGAATAGGCTAATCTATGACCTAGCTCTACATACTGTATGTGTCTTTATTCAACATCCCTTAAATAATGAAGTTATGGTAATGAAGTTTTGAGTGTTAGTAGATGGGTGTTACTGGACGGCAATACTTAAAGCTCTGCATATATGCTTCTGAGAACTGACTAGCTCGAACCTTAGCCTCAACACTGGAAAATACCACTTTGTTCAAGTTCACTAGAAAAACACGTGAATCAATATTTTTGTTCTCTCCCAGATCAACATCCTCAACAGGTGAAGCCCTAGTTTTGCTTAACCAGCTAATTCAGACAGGGCATATCATTTGCATGCCTGAAACCAAATTCTAGAAATAATAGGTATTTGGGCCACTGATACGGGAAGAGGTTATCAAGTGGGCAGAGGAAAAAAATTCAAGGATTTTAAAAAGGGTGCTGGTAGCACTCATCAGATCTGACAGCACCTGTGAAATATGGAATACAAGTTAGCATTTCAGGTTGAAGACCTCTTGCATAGGAATGAGAGAAAACAAGTTGCAGGGAAGATGGAAGGAGCGAATAGGACAAAGGGTATAGCATTCATAGGCTGAGACTGGGGTTTTTGAAATACATTGTGTAAGTGAAGCGGCCCAGGGTAATGGAGAGAATTGGAAGGAAATATATGGTACAAAAATATGAGATTAGGGCACTTGGAGAATGAGAAGACAGGCAGTTGAGTATGAAGAAGTGCAAAATGCAGTCAGACTTGCCCAGCAGGTCAGGCCATTTGAATGGATAAAGATGGAGACAGATGGCTTCCAACAGAGATGGTTGTTTGTGATGTGGAGAGTTGTAGAATTTGACTTCAAGACTGGAATGCACCTAGAAGGTGAGGTGTTGTCCACATACTTATTTTGGGCATCATGTGGAGAGCTCAGACAGGTCAGAGTGGATGGAGAATAGGATTGACCCAGCACAATGTTCCCAGCATTTTTTGTTTTTAATTCATGTTTCCAACTCATGTACTTTGACCGTTTTCAAAACAAAATTCATGAAAATGTTCTAAGCAACACACATAAAAATTGCTAGTGAACACAGCAGGCCAGGCAGCATCTCTAGGAAGAGGTACAGTTGACGTTTCGGGCCGAGACCCTTTGTCAGGACTAACTGAAAGAAGAGCTAGTAAGAGATTTGAGAGGGGGAGGGGGAGATCCAAAATGATAGGAGAAGACAGGAGGGGGAGGGATTGAGTCAAGAACTGGACAGGTGATAGGCAAAAGGGATATGAGAGGATCATGGGAGGGGGAGGGGGAAGACCAGAGGATGGGGTACGAGGGGGAGATGGGGCAGTAACGGAAGTTAGAGAAGTCAATGTTCATGCCATTAGGTTGGAGGCTACCCAGATGGAATATAAGGTGTTGTTCTCCAACCTGAGTGTGGCTTCATCTTTACAGTCGAGGAGGCCGTGGATAGACATATCAGAATGGGAATGGGACATGGAATTAAAATGTGTGGCCACTGGGAGATCCTGCTTTCTCTGGCGGACAGAGTGTAGGTGTTCAGTGAAATGGTTTCCCAGTCTGCGTCAGGTCTCGCCAATATGTAGAAGGCCGCATCGGGAGCACCAGACGCAGTATATCACCCCAGCCGACTCAGGTGAAGTGTCGCCTCACCTGGAAGGACTGTCTGGGGCCCTGAATGGTAGTGAGGGAGCAAGTGTAAGGGCATGTGTAGCACTTGTTCCACTTACAAGGATAAGTGCCGGGAAGGAGATCGGTGGGGAGGGATGGGGGGGGGGACGAATGGACCAGGGAGTCGTGTAGGGAGCGATCCCTGCGGAAAGCAGAGAGAGGGGGAGAGGGAAAGATGTGCTTAGTGGTGGGATCCCGTTGGAGGTGGCGGAAGTTACGGAGAATAATATGGACCCGGAGGCTGGTGGGGTGGTAGGTGAGGACAAGGGGAACCCTATTCCTCGTGGGTTGGCGGGAGGATGGGGTGAGAGCAGATGCGTGTGAAATGGTAGAGATGTTCTAATCTCCCTTTCCTTGAAGAAATGCAACATCCCAAATGACTTTGAGGGATCTCAGGCCATAACTGAACAAATATGAATGGCATTGAGAGTCTAGGGTTCGTTCATACATCAGGTGCAGAACTCTTGTAGTTCAAAGTTGAAAGTAAATTTATTATCAAAGTGTGTATATTGTAGTGCTAGAAACTTTGAACCCTGTGGAATTTTCTCTCTTTCTGCATAAATATAACCTAAAATGTGATTAGATCATCACGCAAGTCCTAAAACTAGGTAAGGAGAACCCAATTAAATAAATAACACGAAAACCATTGTACTTACTTATTGAGGAAAAATTGTCCAATATTACATGTATTTGTTGGAAAAAGTATGTGAACCTTCGCTTTCAGTAACTGGTGTGATCCCCTTGTACCGCAATAACTTCAGTCAAACGTTTCCTGTAACCATTGATCAGTCCTGCACATCGGCTTGAGTGTATTCTCGGCCATTCCTCCTTTTAAAAAAAACTGCTTCCACTCTAGGATGTTCGTGGGTTTCCTTGCATGAACTGCTTGCTTCGAGTCTTTTCACAACATTTTTATAGGATTAAGGTACTTTGACTCGGCCATTCCAAAATGTGAATTTTCTTCTTTTTAAACAATTCTGTTGTTGATTTTTCTTGTCTTTCAGATCATTGTCTTGTTGCATTATCCAACTTCTACTGAGCATCAGGTGACAGACTGCTACCCTGACATTCTCCTGTAAGAAGTCTTGATACAATTTTGAATTCATTGTTTCCTCAATGATTGCAAGCTGTCCAGGCCCTGAGGCAGCAAAGCAGCCCCTAACCACGATGCTCCTTCCACAAACAACAGGAATTCTGCAGATGCTGGAAATTCAAGCAACATACATCAAAGTTGCTGGTGAACGCAGCAGGACCCTTCGTCCTGACGAAGGGTCTTGGCCTGAAACGTCGACTGCACCTCTTCCTATAGATGCTGCTTGGCCTACTGCGTTCACCAGCAACTTTGATGTATGATGCTCCTTCCACCATGGTTCACAGTTGGGATGAGGTTTTGGTGTTGGTGTGCTGTGCCCTTTTTCCTCCAGACATAGTGATGTGCATTTCTGCTATAAAGTTCAACTTTTTTCTCAGCTGTCCACAGAATATTATCCCAGAAATGTGTGGAACATCCAGGTGGTCTTTGCAAACTTCAGATGTATGGCATTGTCTTTTTTTATGGTGTCCTTCCATGAACACATTCTTATTCAGTGTTTTTTTTATAGTGGACACATTAACAGAGACTTTCAAGTGCAAGAGATTTCTATAGGTCTTTTGCGGTTACCCTTGTGTTCTTTTTCACCTCCGTCAGCATTGCATCTTGTGCTCTTGGAGTGATCTTTGCAGGATGCCCACTCCTCGGGAGATTAGTAACAGTACCGAGCTTCCTCCATTTGTAGACTATTTTTCTTACTGTGGAATAATGAACACTCAGGTCTTTAGAAATGCTTTTGTAGCCCTTTCCAGCTTCATGCATCTCTACAATTCTTCTTCTAAGGTCCTCTGAACATTGTTTTGATTGATGCCTTTTGCACATAAACAGATCTTTCTTGAGGAGAGCAGGCTCTGTCAGTAACCCGTCTTTGTGTGTCTTTTTTATAGGGCAGAGTACCTCTACGACCCAGACCTCCAATCTCACTTGATTCCAAATGTCTTTTGTAGAGGTTCACATACTTTTCCAATAGCTATGTGTAATATTGGATCATTTTTTTCAATAAATAAATGAACAGGTATAATGTTTATTTATTTATTTAATTGGTTTCTCTCTATCTAGTTTTAGGACTGTGTGAAGATCTGATCTCATTTTAGGTCATATTTATGCAGAAATAGAGAAAATTCTATAGGGTTCACAGACTTTCTACCACCACTGTATGTCACCATTTACTTGGGGATCTTTTCCTTGCACGCATTCACAGCAGAACAAAGAAGCACAATATAATCAATGGAAAACTACCTACACAAAAAAGACTGCCAGATGATAATGTGCAAAAGACGACAGACTGTGCAAATACAAAACAAAAGGGAATGGGTGCACAATTGCATGCAAGCATCCAAATTTAGTCGCTTATTTTCCCCATCTGTAGAAGGGGCTGTAGTTCTTGCATTGACCTTGTTGTTCACTTGCAACCCTCCCTGTTACTAATCCTTGGGAGAAGACCTTTTAAGTTTGGAGAAACCCCTTTGTATGTCTCAGTCTCTCCTTTTATCTCTGGTGTTTTTTGAACTTCTGATACTGTTCTTTAGCTCCTTTCATAGTGTACCAAGTTCTTGTAGCTCAGAACTTGTTTCTGATATTTTTGAATTAAAACCTGCTGGAGGAGGGGTACCAATGCTGTACATCAGGTGAGAACCTGGTGGTTTACATATATCAGACAGAACCATCGAAATCAGTAGTGACTTTGGTAATTGAATCTACTTGATTTTATTCTTTCCCTCAGCCCTCCAAATGGTGTTTCTGTGTTCACCATTGTGTTGATAACAAGAATTAAATGAAGCTCTGCCTCATTAGGTGTTCAGTGGAGCGTGATATCTTGGATTTATATAGTTGTATTCTTGCAAGTAAAATGACATTAAAATTTTACAGGGTGGAGGACACAAAAATATGGATATTGAGGAACTGATTTGTATTTTTATTTTTTTGTGTGTGGTGCAATACTGGCTTAAGGTGACAGATTTGGCAAAAAAAAATTACATGTGTTTTTACAAATGTTTCACTCCCCTTGCTGCCATTCTAATGTTTTTTTTCTGGACATTACTTCATTCAGTAGGTACTGTATTCTCGGAAACCTCAATTGAGAATGAGATTTTAAAATCAGTTTTAATCTTTAAATTGGGCATTCTCCCATTGTCATTCCAGGCAGTACCAACAACAAATAAAACTCAGCACTTAATTATTATTCATTGTACTGAGAGATTCCTGCATGGTAGTTATCACATAGTAACTTTATAACAACTGTGATTGATTACGTATGTTAGCTGTAAAGTTGGATTAACTCAGTGGACATTGTGGTTGGCATGGGCTTATTGGGCCAAAGGGCCTGTATCAGGAAATATTGCTCTCAGAATGACACTGATACGGAGACATTGCAGGAATACAAAGGTGCTATTTAAATGTACAGTTGCCCTCAGGTACCTTAAGTTTTCAGAATTGGCTTATTTAACAAAGTATATGGTGAATTTTGCATAAATACCCACATGTTGGTATAACTCCCCCTAGGCCTGAGTCCACGTAGTAGTTAGTAGTAGTAGTATTAGTAGTGGTATAACTTCAGCTTGCTTTCATTTTGCTCATTTTAAAATATAGTGAATATTAAGACCATAAGATATTGGAGCAGAAGTAGACTATTCAGCCCATCGAGTCTGCTCTGCCATTTAATCACGGGCGGATCCAATTCTTCCAGTCATCCCCACTCCCCTATGTTCTCCCCATACCTTTGATGCCCTGGCTTATCAAGAATCTATCTGTCTCTGCCTTAAATGCACCCAATGACTTGGCATCCACAGCCACTTGTGGCAACAAATTCCACAGATTTACCACCCTCTGACTAAAGTAATTTCTCTGCATCTCTGTTCTAAATGGACATCCTTCAATCCTGAAGTCATGCCCTTTTGTCCTTGACCCCCCCCCCCACAGTGGGAAATAACTTTGCCATATCTAATCTGTTCAAGCCTTTTAATATTCAGTATGTTTCTATGAGATCCCCCTTCATTCTGAACTCCAGGGAATACAGCCCAAGAGCTGCTAGACGTTCCTCGTATGGTAACCCTTTCATTCCTCGAATCATTCTTGTGAATCTTCTTTGAATGCTTTCCAATGTCATTATATCATTTCTAAAATAAGGAGCCCAAAATGGCACACAATACTCCAAGTGTGGTCTCACAAGTGCTTTATAGAGCCTCAACATCACATCCCCACTCTTGTATTCTGTACCTCCAGAAATGAATGCCAACATGACATTCTCCGCCTTAACCACTGACTCATCCTGGAGGTTAACCTTTCGGGTATCCTGTACAAGGACTCCCAAGTTCCTTTGCGTCTGTGCATTTTGAATTCTCTCCCCATCTAAATAATGGTCTGCTTGTTTATTTCTTCCACTAAAGTGCATGACCATACACTTTCCAACATTGCATTTCATTTGTCACTTCTATGCCCATTACCCTAAACTATTTAAGACTACGTCCACACTAGACTGGATAATTTTGAAAATGCCAGTTACGCATAAGAACAACAGGCGTCCACACGAGGAGTTTTTAGAAATACCTCTGTCCACATTAAAATGGATATTTGGGTGAATCTCCTCCTACTGGGCATGTGCAGGACACACGGAAAACAAGCGAAGAGGAAAAGGTATACTTGAAGCGTGTTTGTCCAGAAACATTTCCTACAGCCATGGTCTCTCTTCACTGCTGAAGGGAACGACAGCTACAACTAAATGTAATAAGGCTTGTTACTGGGCAAAAGTGAAATTTGCTGTTACCTCATTTGTTTGCCTTTACTTTTGCCATGTCTTTGTGTATTATTTTGCTGTATTTAACGTGCAATAAAACGAGTTACTGGGCAAAAGTGACAATTGCATCTATTGAATGTTTACACAAGCAATACATTAATAAAGCACCTTGTTAAATGTATAAAACATGTCTGCATCAGTGTTATCTTGTATTTCCATGCAATGTTACATTAGGCTGTTACACATCTATTGTCAGATATTGTTGTGGTGTTGGAGGTTGTGTTCAAGAAAACAATGAAATGCTGTACTGCTGCCACCATTTGTTCCGGCGTCATGACAGCGGTTTTAAAAATAGCCGGTTACCCCATACACACTACACCGGATATTGGGCATTTTCAGATTTATTCACTCTGGAGAGCGTTTCTGAAAAGCTCTGTTTTCGGGGGAGGAAAATGCTGTTTCAGTGTGGACGAGGGTCAAAACGAAGAGAAAAGGCTTCGGTTACAGATTTATCCAGTCTAGTGTGGATGTAGCCCAAGTCTCTCTGCAGGCTCTCTGTTTCCTCAACGCTACCCGCTCCCCCACCTATCATCAGCAAACTTAGCCACAAATCCATTAATCCCATAGTCCAAATCATTAATATACATTGTTAAAAAGCAGCGGTCCCAACACCAACTCTTGTGGAACTCCACTGGTAACTGGCAGCCAGCCAGAATAGGATCCCTTTATTCCCACCAATGTTCCACCCATGCTAGTAACTCGTCTAATTCCATGGGTTCTTATCTTGCTAAGTAGCCTCATGTGTGACACCTTGTCAAAGGCCTTCTGAAAATCCAAGTACTCCACATCTACTGCATCTTCTTTGTCTACCCTGCTTGTAATTTCCTCAAAAAATGCAGTAGGTTAGTCAGGCAAGATTTTCCTTTCAGGAAACCATGCTGGGTTTGGCCTATCTTGTCATGTGCCTCCAGGTACTCCATAATCTCATCCCTAACAATCGATTCCAACAACTTTTAAGGTATCCTTTAGGTACGTGGAGCTTAGCAAAATAGAGGGCTATGGATAACCCTAGGTAATTTCTGAAGTGGGTACATGTTTAGCACAGCATTGTGGGCCAAAAGGCCTGTATTTTGCTGTAGGTTTTCAATGCGCTCTGTTCTTTCTAATTTCCTAACCACTGATGTCAAGCTAACAGGTCTATGGTTTCCTTTCTGCTGCCTCCCACCCTTCTTAAATAGCAGACCAACATTTGCAATTTTCCATCATCCGGTACAATGCCAGAATCTATCGATTCTTGAAAGATCATTGTTAATGCCTCGGCAATCTCTCCAGCTTCTTTCATCAGAACCCGAGGGTGCATTCCATCAGGTCCAGGAGATTTATCCACCCTCAGACCATTAAGCTTCCTGAGCACCTTCTCAGTCGTAATTTTCACTGCACTTACATTACTTCCCTGATACTCTTGAATGTCCCGTATAGTGCAGGTGTCTTCTACTGTGAAGATTGATGCAAAATACATATTCAGTTCCTCTGCCATCTCTGCCTCTCTCATTACAATATCTCCAGCGTTATTTTCTATTGGTCCTATATCTACCCTCAACTCTTATACCTTTTATATACTTAAAAAAGCTTTTAGTATCTTCTTTGATATTAGTCACCAGCTTCCTTTCATAATTCATCTTTCCCGTACTAGTGACCTTCTTAGTTTCCTTCTGCAAGTTTTTAAAAGCTTCCCAATCCTCTATCTTCCCACTGGCTTAGGTTTCTTTATGTGCCCTCTCTTCTGCTTTTACTTTGGCTCTAGCTTCACTTGTCAGCCACAGTAGTGTCCTTCTTCCATTCGAAAATTTCTTCTTATTTGGAATATATCTGTCTTGCACTTCCCTCATTTTTCACAGATACTCCAGCCATTGCTGCTCTGTTATCCTTCCTGCTAATGTTGCTTTCCACTCAACCTTGGCCAGTTCCCCTTTGGCTTGGTTATAAATGGCCCTTGTGGCTACGGGGATCAGGAGGTATGGAGGGAAGGCTGGTGCAGGGTTCTGAGTTGGATGATCAGCCATGATCATAATAAATGGCGGTGCAGGCTCGAAGGGCCGAATGGCCTACTGCACCTATTTTCTATGTTTCTATGTTTCTAAATGTGTTCTTCATTTCTCTTTGTATCTAAGCTTTTTGGAAACGTTTAAATGGTAGCAATCTTATTAAGTTGGTACTTTTAAACTTGTCCAATGTTGCAAGGTTGGATTGCTTCAGCAACTTGTGGATATGGACTCACTTTCAGCTGTGGCTTAATGTCTATAGACAATAGACAATAGGTGCAGAAGTAGACCATTCGGCCCTTTGACCCTGCACCGCTATTCTGAGATCATGGCTGATCATCTACTATTAATACCCGCTTCCTGCCTTGTCCCCATAACCCTTGATTCCCCTATCCATAAGATACCTATCTAGCTCCTTCTTGAAAGCATCCAGAGAATTGGCCTCCACTGCCTTCTGAGGCAGCGCGTTCCACACCTCCACAACTCTGGGAGAAGAAGTTCCTCCTCAACTCTGTCCTAAATGACCTACCCCTTATTCTTAAACCATGCCCTCTGGTACTGGACTCTCCCAGCATCTGGAACATATTTCCTGCCTCTATCTTGTCCAATCCCTTAATAATCTTATATGTCTCAATCAGATCCCCCCTCAATCTCTTTAATTCCAGCGTGTACAAGCCCAGTCTCTCTAACTTCTCTGCGTAAGACAGTCCGGACATCCCAGGAATTAACCTAGTGAACCTACGCTGCACCTCCTCCACAGCCAGGATGTCCTTCCTTAACCCTGGAGACCAAAACTGCACACAATACACCAGGTCTGGTCTCACCAGGGCCCTGTACAAATGCAAAGGGATTTCCTTGCTCTTGTACTCAGTTCCCTTTGTAATAAAGGTTAACATTCCATTAGCCTTCTTCACTGCCTGCTGCACTTGCTCATTCACCTTCAGAGACTGATGAACAAGTACTCCTAGATCTCTTTGAATTTCTCACTTACCTAACTCCACACCGTTCAGATAATAATCTGCCTTCCTGTTCTTGCTCCCAAAGTGAATAGTCTCACACTTATTCACATTAAACACCATCTTCCAAGTTTCTGCCCACTCACCCAGCCTATCCAAGTCACCTTGAATTCTCCTAACATCCTCATCACGTGTCACACTGCCACCCAGCTTAGTATCATCAGCAAACTTGCTGATGTTATTCACAATGCCTTACTCTAAATCATTGACGTAAATTGTAAACAGCTGTGGTCCCAATACCGAGCCCTGTGGCACTCCACTAGTCACCACCTGCCATTCCGAGAAACACCCATTCACTGCTACCCCTTGCTTTCTATCTGCCAACCAGTTTTCTATCCATGTCAATATCCTCCCCCCAATGCCATGAGCTCTGATTTTACCCACCAGTCTCCTATGTGGTACCTTATCAAATGCCTTCTGTAAGTCAAGGTACACCACATCCACTGGATCTCCCGCGTCTATCTTCCTGGTTACATCCTCGAAAAACTCCAATAGATTAGTCAAGCATGATTTGCCTTTGGTAAATCCATGCTGGCGCGGCCCAATCTTATCACTGCTATCAAGATATGCCGCTATTTCATCTTTAATAATGGACTCTAACATCTTCCCCACTACTGACATTAGGCTAACAGGGCAATAGTTCTCTGTTTTCTCCCTCCCACCTTTCTTTAAAAAGTGGGATAGCATTAGCCATTCGCCAATCCTCAGGAACTGATCCTGAATCTAGCGTCCTCAGTGCTGAACTTTATTATTTGCATGGTTTGATTGAGGTGCTTTGGTGCAGAACTGGATACGTGGCTGTGGTCTGCAGCCATCGACACAGTGCTGAACTGAGTGACTCAGTGGCCATTGGCTGCTGGACTAGCTTCACTCGCTGCAGTGGCTCCTGGCTGTGGACTCATTTTTGAGGATTCTGCAGTTTGATGTTTTTTTTGTGTTATTTGTTTTTTTGTGTGAAAGTTGTTTTTTCACACCTTTGGTCTTGTGTGGGGTTTTCCTTTAAACAGTATGGCGTTTCTTTGTTTTGTGGCTGCCTGCAAGAAGGTTTGAAGGTTCATTTATTATCAAAGTATACAACTCTGAAATTTTTCTTCTCCATTTGGCCCATGAAACCAGGAAAGGAAAGAAAAGAATGGTAGCGTGATGATCGACCCCCAAATCACTGTTCCTGTGCAAAAAAATGAACAAAACAGAACAGGCACATCATCCCCCGATTTCCTCCTCCCACACAAAAAAAAACAAACAAAGTGGAACAGGCACATTGACCCTCAAATCCCCCTGCCTGCACAAGAAAAACGAGAAAGATCTGGTGAAAAACACAGAATATAAAAAAAACTTCAAGACTGAAAAAAACTCTTGTCCAAGTCCACATCCAAAACACTGAAAACCTGGGCAACACTCTTCCAGGCACAGTGACAGGCTCTCCCCTCTCCGGTACAGAGTGATCAAAAGACAGGCAGCTGGTGCTCACACTCTGCACTTGCCTCAATGCTTCAATCTCCCTCAGTGCTTTAATTGGTGAAATGGAGCCAAACATCGGCTTGCGCCCATCCTGCAGTCTGACTGCTGTGAAGTTCGCACATGCTACCTCTGCCTTCCGGAATCCCCTCAGAGACTGCAGAGGGCTGGAACACCTGAACAATCTCCAAGTAGCAAACCACAGGCTCCAACAGTTCCAGGATCACATCCAAGATGAGAAAAAAACAAATGTGAATGATTAAAAAAAAGTGAACTATATGGTTTCATGATCTATCCAGAAGATGTTGAGCAAAGGAGCGTTGTAAGCAGGCGCCATCTTGACCAGACAAATTTCAAGGTTGTATACTGCATACAATCTTTGATAAATGCACTTTAAACTTTGAATTCACATTTTCTGTTCAAGCAGACCACTCCACAATGCTGCAGAGTCGAGCTTCATTTTCAAACTGAGACAGACATGTGGCTGGTTGAGACAGTCCAATTCTACATTAGGATTTGCTTTTAAATATTGTAAGCATAATCCAATATTTTACTTGTCTACTTTTTTTGTTGACCTTCGTTCGTAAAGGTTGGCGTAATCAGGCTTTCAGCATGGTAAATGTTTGACCTAGTTCAGGCTCATGGTTACTATCCAGATGTGATCAAATATCTTTCAGAGTTTTGTATAATTTATTCTGGGTTTTACAGATGTTATCCTTCAATGTCAAGATTTATCATTTGATCTGATAATGATAATCTGATCGGTAGCGTTTTTATGTTTGAGTATGTGCCTGTTTTTGATTCTTCAACTAAAATGTCAATAGATTGATGCTGATTCCATTAGCAGAATTTCAATCAGATTATCATACTCCACTAGGTAGCCATATGTTTCATTGTGCCTCGGATGTACTCTAAAAGACAAAGCAATTACTCTACTCTAAAAAGGCCACTAATCAACAATTACATCCTTTGATGCCCTGCTTTGATTGTCTTTTATGTTTCTTGAGTAGTTAAGTGCTGCTTATTTTGACTTATTATGTGCCAAACCAAGTTCCTGGTTGCTATTGACTTGACTGTTTGCATGGCTTGAGGGCCTTTGTTCTGGACTCAGTCCAGGCCATTTTACTCTATTGCCCTTGGCAGGAATTGGTATGCCAGAATAACATCTTTTTCACTTCCTTGTGATTGGTCAAAACTAGAAGTATTGTAACTTGCCTTAAGATGAGCAGGAATCGCTCACCGCAAATTTGAATCTGTCCTGTGCACTTACTGTGTCCTGTTACAGATTCCTTGGTTTCCTTTCACTTTTTAAAAGTTTGGTTTTCATGAGATGAATAAATACTCAATTTCAATTTTATAAATACTCCCTTTTCAATATTATACCAACCTTCAATTTGTCACATCTCCGGTGACAACATTCATTTATAAACTGGGTATGAAAAGAACATGTTAGTTTTTTTTTCTGTAATATTTCTGTTAACAAAGAATTCTGGAATAACTAATCTGTGACCCATGCATTCTCAGAGGCTGGGCTTGAAATTATATCAACAAGCACTTGTGTTTGCTTGGAAGCAGGCTTTACATTCAGAAAAATTCACAACTTTGAAGGATTGAAAATCATCATTTGATAAGATGTTAAAAGCAGAATGAAAATTGTTAACATCAATGAAAAAGCAGATGATTTTTGCTTTGTTTGTAGTTTGGGCATGAAGATTTTGTGTTACTATAACAACTGCTTGTCAGAGATGAACCCTTTACTTTGTTCCTCATTGATGTTCCTGTTTAAAATCTGTTTCTTGCATCTTTGGAGGAATTTTAGACCTTTCAGGAAGTGATGTTGCTGCAGTAGCATAAGGAGTTTGATTTCAATTATGTAATTTCCTATGTCTTTCGTTTGCTCATCCAACTTCATGTGATTTTTATCTGGATTAATGGTGATTATTGATGCAATTGGATTTTTTTGCATTTTGTGTTTGAGCAAAATGTTGATTGTTACCTGTGTTGTGGCTGATCTGAAGAATGCAAAATTTTATGTGTAGCACAACCTGAAAGTACTGCCAAATTATTGGTGTAGGGTATGTGTTGCCTTTGTGAATTTGCTTCTAGGTTCTGAGATGACTACAGTCTCTCTGAATGGCTCAATTCAAGGCAATAATGTAGATAACTTCAGCTGAAGAACTTGAAATGATGCATTAGATCAGTTCAGGTTTTGTTTCTAAGAATTTGTTCATGGTTTGTGGAAGTGGAAACTGAACGTATGGTAGAAGGTTCAAACAGCATGCGAGAAATTAATCTTACTACTCAGCAAAATGGAGGGCCAATAATTAACTTGCAATTAAAGGGCAAATAGTATAAACTTGTACAAAATCTGAAATATTGTGCTTTTTATTGTAGTTACAATATGAAAGGTAACATGAGATTGTGATATCTATTGAGGCCATGAAAATGGAAGTATTTAAGATCTTAACAACATGATAACTTGCTCAAATAATCAGACCTTTTTAGTCCAAATGAAGAATTGTAGTACAGTTTGTGAGGTAAACAGACAATGTGATTGTCTAAAGAGCCCTTCATGAGATAGTTCAGTGACTATGCTATTAACTGAAAGAGTGAACAGTATTTCCAGCCTGAAATGTCGTTTTGTAAATTGCTTGTGGTCTTCTGGTTACTCCAGAAGTTTGTACTAAGTTGTGGATTGTGACACTTTTGCAATCATAAAATCAGGACCTTCTACAGATTATAAAATAGGCTTTTCTTTGTTGCCTGCTATGATTGCAGGGTAACAATGCCAGGATTTAGTTCTGAATCAGTAATACTGATAAAAGGTTATTAAACTTTCATTTGTGTTCAGTGGTGTTAAAACTGCTCACATTCCTTTGAAAATCCATGGTGCTTTAATGCTGATTGATGGCACCTGAAGTATAAATTTGTCTTCATGCTTTTCTCAGAATACCTTCTGTATAACATAATTCTAACAAGGGAATGAGATGTATTGCTTATGGTGTTGATGGATGGGAGTGGAATCTTGTTTGTGGCATTGTTTTCTGTGCTATTTAAGATAACGAATAATCACATGAATGAGCAAAGATGGCATATTTCATAGATTCATATTTGAATGATTTGAATTACAATATTTCCAGAATGACTTCAGTGGGGAAGGAGAGAGCAATCTAGACTAGAATGTCCAAGTGCAGTGGATTTTGGTTCATTGGGCCATTGGTTAATCGGACAAGCGCTTATTTGGGATAATTCTTAAAGAACAAAAAAAATCCAGAAAATGGTCAGGATTCCCTTAGTTCATTTGGGACACTGTGCTGCTTAATTGGGGCAGGAAACTGGCTAAACAGTTTCTAACTAGCATCAGTTATGTGCACTCGGGTGGCCGTTAGACACTGCACTAGAGCAAACAGTTTTTAAATTGCTTCAGTTGTGTGTTTTGTGTTCAAAAAGCAAATGATTTCTGTCACTGATAGTTGGGAAGAAATACACAGTAAGACAATTCTGAACTGTTGTGCTCATTGCGGTTTCAAGCATTCAAGTTTGGAGATGCCAGAAATGGCCAGGAGTGAAAATGAAACAACTTCACTGCTTAAATTAAGTTAGGAACTATGAAGAGTTTGAAGGTATTGAAAATTATCTTGAATGTTACAATGAAAATGAGTATTTGAAAGATGCAAATGTTGATGACATTCTATGAAGAAAGTCCACTGTTTACACTGGCTGTCTGTGCTGATTTTGTTCATTTATAATCAAAAGAACACAGCAGCATCTACTGGATGAATTCCCCTGATGACTATTAGGGGATAATACACAGTTTTATAGTACTATAGTTGTATTAGTAGTGCTCCAATTTGTTATGTATTTCATTTAAACACATAAATTGATACTCTAGTGTCTTTTTTATTCCTTTTTTTAACTATTTCCATAAAACTTCAGCTAATTGGGGCAGCTGCTTAATTGGGCCAAAATGTACTGGTCCTTATGTGTCCCAGTTAGCCGGAATCCACTGTACTTCAGCACAGAGAGGGCCATTTTCAGCTTGGAACAAATAACTATGTGCAAAACTTTTCCTTTTGGACTTCTCAGTGCACAAAGTATTAATGCATAAAGAGCTGCTGGCTACCACACTTAGAAGTCAATGAATGTACACTGACAAATTTTGAACTGAGGGTACGTCCACACTACGCCGGATAATTTTTAAAATGAAGCTTTTTCTCTTCATTTTGACCTTCTGTCCACACTGAAACGGCGTTTTCATCCTCCGAAAATGGAGATTTTCAGAAACGATCTCCAGATTGAGTAAATCTGAAAATGCCTAATATCAGTTGCAGTGTGTACGGGGTAACCGGAGAGATTTAAAAACGCTGTCATGACAACACCACAACAACAATGCTTTTTCTGCTTCTGCTTGGTACTGCGCAAGCTGTTATAACGCGCAGTCGGTGTGAACGGCGTGAGAGTTAAATTGTAAAGTGAGCTTTTTTGACTATTTAAAAACGCTGTCATGACGTGCCGGAACAGATAGTCACTGCGCGGCATTTCCTTGTTTTCTTGAACGCAACCACCTAACAATTTCAGAATAGACTGGACTGGAGCCAGAAGGGTTAGAAATGTGCTCACCAAATACTTTGACCCATAGCTTACTGAATAAATAAGTATACTCACTTTGCCCTATTTTCTGTCCTTGCTTGTATGAAGGTGGTTCACCTATTTATGCAAGTACTTCTCTGACAATAGATGTGTAACAGCCTAATGTAACATTGTATGGAAATACAGATAACACTGATGCAGATGTTTTATACATTTAACAAGGTGCTTTATTAACGTAACAGAGTTGGTCAGTTTTTCAATGTTCGTCGTCAGCTGGGTCATACTGTCCGTGAACTCCCTGTCGGTTGCCTCCATACGCTCCGGTATTTGTTTTTTTTAGTTTTAAGTCCTCCTGCATGAGAGCCAAGAGCAAGTTCTTTTAAGTTTTTCTACTCTGTAACTGGACAAACACGCACCAAGTACATCGTTTCCTCTTCGCTTGTTTTCTGTGTGTCCTGTGCATGCCCGGTAGGAGGAGATTTGCCCAAATATCCGTCTAATGTGGACGGAGATATTTTGAAAAACGTTTAGTGTGGACGCCTGCCGTTTTTACTCGAAACCGGCGTTTTCAAAATTATCCAGCGTAGTGTGGACGTAGCCAGAGATTTGACTTGCTGACTACCAAAGAATCCAAGGGGTGTGCCTTCGTCTGGATAGTTCCACCCATTGCACCTTGACTACTGATGTCTTCAAGAATTATCCCAATCACTTGTTTAATCTCTCCCCCCCCCACATTCCTAATTGAAGGTTTGATCCCTTTATCGCTTGCACCTCCCTTTCCACAACAATCTTCTTTTCCACACACAATCCTCTGTGCATTGTGGAGATCTTGGAGGAAACTCTTTTATCACTGTTTGTGTGACGTATGCTAGTGATATTAAACCTGATTCAAAATCAAGTTTATTATCACTGGCATCTGATGTGATGTGAAATTTGTTAACTTAGCAGCAGCAGTTCAATGCAAAACATAATCTAGCAGAGAGAAAAGAAATGTTAATAACAAATTAAATCATAATAATAATAAGCAAGTAAATCAATTGCATATATTGAATAGATTTTTTAAAAAGTTCAAAAACAGAAATACTGTATGTTTTAAAAAAAAGTGAGGTAGTGTCCAAAGATTCAATGTCCAGTTAGGTATCGGGTGACAGGGGGGAGGAAACTGTTCCTGAATCACTGAGTGTGTGCCTTCAGGCTTCTGTACCTCCTTCCTGATGGTAACAGTGAGAAAAGGGCATGCCCTGGGTGCTGGAGATCCTTAATAATGGTTGCTGCCTTTCTGAGACACTGCTCCCTAAAGATGTCTTGGTTACTTTGTAGGCTTGTGCCCAAGACGGTGCTGACTAGATTTGCAACCTTCTGCAGCTTTTTCCGGTCCTGTATAGTAGCCCCTCCATGCCAAATAGTGATGCAGCCTGTCAGAATGCTCTCCATGGGTACAACAATAGAAGTTTTTGAGTGTATTTATTGACATGCCGAATCTCCTCAAACTCCTAATAATAAAGTATAGCTGCTGTCTTGCCTTCTTTACAACTACATTGATAAACTGGGACCAGGTTAGATCCTCAGAGATCTTGACACCCAGGAACTTGAAGCTGCTCACTCTCTCCACTTCTGAGCCCTCTATGAGGAATGGTATGTGTTCCTTTGTCTTACCCTTCCTGAAGTCCACAATCAGCTCTTTCGTTTTACTGACGTTGAGTGCCAGGTTGTTGCTGTGGAACCACTCCACTAGTTGGCATATCTCACTCCTGTGCGCCATCTTGTCACCACCTGAGATTCTACCAACAATGGTTGTATCATCAGCAAATTTATAGATGGTATTTGAGCTATGCCTAGCCACACAGTCATTTGTATATAGAGAGTAGAGCAGTGGGCTAAGCACATACCCCTGAGGTACGCCAGTGTTGATCGTTAGCAAGGAGGATCTGTTATCACCAATCTGCACAGGTTGTGATCTTCCATTTAGGAAGTTGAGGACTGATTGCCGGGGGAGGTACAGAGACCCAGGTTCTGCAACTTCTCAATCAGGATTGTGGGAATGACGATATTCAGTGCTGAGCTATAGTCGATGAACAACATCCTGACCAAGGTGTTTGTGTTGTCCAGGTGGTCTAAAATCGTGCGGAGAGCCATTGAGATTGCGTTTGCCATTGATCTATTGTGACGATAGGCAAAATGCAATGGGTCCACGTCCTTGCTGAGACAGGAGTTCAGTCTAGTTATGAAGAGCCTCTCAAAGCATTTCATCACTGTTGATGTGAGTGCTACCAGGTGATAGTCATTAGGGCAGCCCACATTAGGATGCTGTTCATTCTGATGGTAACATTGCAGATCTCCTTGCCACTAGTGCAAGTCTGTGTGGTAGCGGGGCTGCAGAACCCACATGCTTACAGAATCAGTGCCCTGGCATCATTGACCATAATTTGGAGTGGAAGCAAGTCTCCTTGACCACAAAATCATCCATGCTCAGACTCTTAGTGCAAAAAAAACTTACAACTGAATGTATGACTGACTTTTATGGAAATCTGAAATTGTATAATACTTGTACAATGCCATTAATCATGTAATATGTTTGATAAAACATAGTCAAAATATCTCGTATAATGCAGCATGTATATGTTGAAATACAGTATTTGGTGACTTAGAATTTGTGCTGTGCTATGAAGCTTGTTCACTGTTGACCTAAATAGAGTTCTGCACAAAGGTCTGGTGATCTGTCACAAATGCTTCCCCTTTTCCAAAAAGAAACATTCATTCACTTTAGAGTATTGTGCAGAACACAATAACTGATCAGCAAATATAGTAATGTACCATTGCAGTAGATGAAATATCATAAATGCAAAAATAAAAATAAAAATGTTCATGTTAATGCACTACATACACTTTGGAGAGCAAATAGTTATGCTGAACTGCAAATAATATTTTGCCATTGAAATCTTGCTTGGATTAGATTGAACAGTGTCAGGTTTTCGGGATATTTCTGCTTTGATCTACTTTCCAGACAGAAATTCACATCGGCCAAAGTAATTTCAACTCATTGCATTGAAGAAACGTGTAAAGAGTCGTGCCTAGGAAGTCATGCTGAATCGTTGACAATATCCTTGAGATTTTAATGTTTGTACAGCTTAATGGAAATATTCTGCAATTTCTTCATCAAGTAATGATGGTGAACACCAATAGCTTTCTTATTACTTCTATATGAAAATATGGTCTAAATGTACTACATTCTTGCCAGTTTATAATGATCAACTGCCTATTTTGCTATGCCCGCTTTGCTTTTCAACTATGCATCTGTACAATGTGCAAATACAATGAAATAGTCTGATTTTTCAACTGGCTGTACCAGTTCTTTTGCTGAGCATACAACATGCAACATTTTGCAGATATTTTCATAACGCACATATTTTCCAAATATACTATGACTGAAATCTCTGCCTTCCACAATTATTGCTGTGTATTGGCTGAAAACCAAGTGTTATATATGTTACAATTGTGAATGTATGTGTGTAGTTATTTGAAGGAGGATCTTGTATTTATATACTGCCTTTCCCATAGTAAATGAACCAGGATTTTCCACAGAAATGTTGTGCAGAGTTTAACATTGAGCAATATGGGATAGTGAGCTAGCTAAAGCTTACCCAAAAAAAGATAGTTTCTAAAGTAGAGAAGGAGGGATTGACAAAGAGAATTTCTGTCTCTGGGACATAAGTTAATTAAGGCATGATCACTGGTATCAGAATGATGACATTGGGAATGAGCAGGTGGTCAGGTGCAGATGTACTTGATTTTTATATGTTTAACCCTACTATGCATCTAGTCGTGTCTATTACGGGTGAACAGAGACCTTTAGTGAAATAAATTTTATCCTTATTACAGTACATCTGTTCAGTCTTTCTACCACCTAGTGGAGAAAATATACAATTAACACTAATGGAAAATGTATTCTGTGTACTTGGCACATCTTTAGGAAATGTCTTGAAAATATATATTTTAAAATTTAACAAGCCAAATGTGCTGTGAATGCCTTTTAAAATTTGGTTCGCAAATAGTTGTTTTGTGTGGAAAATTTTTAAAATGACTTATTAAACTGACTTATTTGAAATTAACTTATTGATCAAAATACTTTCAAAGTAGTTCATTGAAATTCCAAATAACTTGAATTTCATCCATTGGAGCTCCTCATTGAATAGTAATATCTTTTGTTAATAATATTGAATATCTGTATTTGTGGAAAGAGGTGTAATGCAGTTGAATCTTCTTCACTTGAGATTCTCCATTATGAACAAATTCCTGCTCTTTTGAGTTCAGTTAGTTACCTCATCATAAATTGAAACCACTAATGAACACAGCAGTTTATTGGCGTATGTACAAAAGTAACATTAGAGAGCAGATTGAGTGTATCCTGCAAATAGTTGGAGTAATTCTGAATGCTTTGTGGTGGCATTCAGCTCAACTCCACCCCCATCATTTCCCTCCTTACAGATGAGGGAACTCGCTGTCTGATCCTTGCCCACAATCATGTAGCAACAAGGCCCCAAATGGTGTACCGCTGAAGTTTTGATCCTCTGGTTCTGAACGGCCATTTATCGTGGGTAAGGCTTTGGACTAGCAGATGGCATGAAGGTTGATTACGTTGTAAATAGTGCAGAAGGTTGTTGAGTGTTACGACGGAGTATAGATAGGAGAAGTGGTAGGTAGTGTTAAATCTGGGAAAATGTGAAGTGACAAACTTTGGAAAATCCAGCTTGAAGGCAGTAAAAGGTTAAATGGTAATATTCTTAGCAGTGTGGAAGAGCAGAGGGATTTTGGGGTCAAGGTCATATATCCCTCAAAGTTGTAATGCAAGTTGATGGGGTGATTAATAAAGCATGTTGTGCACTGCCTTTTTGTTAGTTGGGGGGAAATTGAGTTCAGGAGCCGCAAGGTAATGTTGCAGCTCTATAAAACTCTGGTTAGACCACACTGTGAAATGGGGACATCTCTTTTTTCCTTATTAGGGAGAGAGAGAGCCTGTGGTATGTTGATTTACCAGGTGAACGATTAGTCTTTGGGGTATTGCAAGTTTGTGTCTTTATTGATGCTTTGCTGCACACTTGAGTGCTTAGTGTGGGGTGCTGATACTTTTTTTTTGGCTGGTGGGGAGGGAGATCATTGCTTTGTTGCTGCTTATGCGTGGGGGGGAGCTGGGGAGGGCTTGGGGGTTCTAATATTTAACTGTTATTGATTCTTTGGGGCACTCTGTTTTTGTGGCTGGTTGTGAAGAAAAAAGAATTTCAGGATGTGTATTGTATGTATTTCTCTGACATTAAATGTACCTCTGAAACTTTGAAACCTTTGAAACTTGGAGTATTGTGCTTGATTCTGCTTGCTTCCTTATTGGAACAATGTGGACAATGTAGTGCGGGTGCAGAGGCGATATCTGAAGCTGTTGCCGGGATTAGAGAACATGTTTTAAGAGGAAAGGTTGAGCGAGGTAGGTCTTTTCTCTTTAGAGCAACTTAATATGAGAGATGACTTGATAGAGGTGTAGAAGATTGAGAGGCATGGATAGAGTGGACACCCAACACCTTTTTCCCAGGATGGTGATTGAAGAAAAGTTTAAGGGAGGTGTTAGAGGTTTTTTTTTACAGAGTGGTAGGTACTGTAAAAGAATGCTGGGAGTAAAGGCTAATAGAGATGTGTAAAAGTCTCTTAGATAGGCATGGACATAAGAAAATTGTAGGTTTATGGGCTTTGTAGATAGGAATGATTAGATTGATCATAGGGTAGGTTTTTAAGAGATTGGCTCAACATAGGGCCTGTACTGTTCTGTGCTTTATGGCTAATTATGTAAAAATTGTCTGATAATACTTAAACATTGAAAACCTATTAAATCATTTTAGTAGATTAAGTACATTTAAAAAATTGTTAATCAAAAGTAAAATAAAAGCTGATGGACCTGTTCCCAAACAAAAGAAAATCTGAAGATGTTGTAAATCCAAGCAACACAAATTGCTGCAGGAACTCAGCAGGCCATGCAGCATCCACGGAAATGAATAGACAGTCGACGCTTTGGGCTGAGACCCTTTGGCAGGACCTGTTCCTGTGCTGTATGACTGGGACTCTTTTTTTTAAAAGGAAAGAGCTTACTTTAATTTCTAGCTGTGAAATCCTCTTCAGATAAATAGGGATTCTGGTCCTCATGAGGTATGGGTTGTTGGGTTTGGGATTTCAGGGGCAAATTTCCAATATGATGCGGAGGAGTCCCAACGTGTTCCAGCTCCACCAATACCCTCCATTTGGCAAATATCATTTAGTTCATCCTGGCCAGAAGCCAATGAATGCTAGAGGGATTTGACCCAGTGTATCCATTAATGATTTTGAATCTTATTGATTGCTTTTTGCAATTAAATGCTGCCTGTTAGCTACACCACACAATGTTCTTACTAATTTAGCAATTTGACTTGAGCTGCTAATGGTGATCCATTGTGCTTCATTGAACAAAATGTTCTATTTTGTGAAAACTGTATTTGTCAGGCTAACATAGTGACATAGTAATTTTGCATAGTAGGGGAATTAAGGATTATGAGGAAAAAAACAAGTACTTGGAGATGGGTCTATGGGCAGATCAGCCATGATCTTACTGAATGGCGGAGCAAGCTCGACAGGCCAGTTGGCCTACTTCTGCTCTTACCTGTAACAAAATCACTGGTCACTGCATGGAACAAAATTGTTCCTTGTGTCAAGTCCAAACAACTCTTCTATCAGCAATCAAGTTCTATACTCTCCTGACCCTGATCCATAGTATTGAAAGTTCTCTTCTTTAAAGTGCTCGTTCAGATCTCCCTTGAATGCTACAGTAGAATTTACTTGCACTTAATTTTATAAGTTTCCATTGAAACAAGTTGTAGATATTGGTCACTGATGATCATCCTTGCATTTGAAAAAAGTTTACTGAATAATGACAGAGGTAATTCTTTACAAATGGTCATACTTGAAATTAATCATGGGGATCTGAATCCTTTGTGGAAACCATTTGGCAAGTTTGTTCTTTCCATTCTAGAAATCTTATTTGGTAATAAGGGTTTATTAAAAACTCTGAAATTTAGCTGTTTGGTTCAGACTGTGTCATTAAAGTTATAGCTGCTTTTCTTCATTAAAGAATCCTGCTTACTGAAATTAATGTGATGCTTATTTAATTTGTTTTTTTATGCAGGTCAGTAAAGATGTGCAGCAACACTTTCTGGTCTCCTCCAACAAGAATTGTTGGAACTGGCTGAAAAGGGATTGTTTGTATAGAACTGGAAGAGATTAATGCACATGTGGAACAAATCATGCCAAAGGTAAATCTGTTACTGTTCTAGATGTTCTTTATAGAGTACATGGTGGAATTGAAGAAAATGAAGTTAATTTTTAGTAGAATGGTATGACCTCATGATGACCTAGAAATCAGGAATCCCAGTAGTTAGAGGTTTTTTGATGGTATAAGTCTGCCAGTAAGATAAATGGATTGGTACACTTACAATAATGAACATTTGCCTCTTGAAATTGCTTAACTGGTGATGGGATTACCAGTGTGTGAATCTAAGGGCAGTATATGGTGACATATACATAATTAGAAAATAAATTTACCTTGAACTTTGGCACCACTACTATTATCAATCTGTTCTTCAGCTGAGATAAAGTAGAAGTCCTGTTGGGCGATCTTTGTCCGCATGACAGTACTTCCATTCAGGGGTGATCCTGTTTTGTTTTATTTTATCAGATATGTTCATTTTGAGAATGTTGTTTATTTCTTCCACACCATTTAAAAAGAGATTGAAAGGCTAAACCAGGTGAACTTGGGTGTAGAGTGTAGGATGTTTAATTGCTTTGTGCGAGGCAGATTGAAATCTCTGTGTTTTACCCTGTGCAGGTTTCGTTGGGCCAGGCGTCTCCTGTGACAGAGAGAAGGTGTGCAATTGCTTCCCAGGTCTCTGCTGATTCCATTTATCAGTGGTTGTTCAGAAGTGTAGAGCTGTGGCCTGCCCCACATTCTCTGCCTTTTTAGGTAGATAATAAATGCAGGTCAAATATTTACCACAGAGTTATGACTGAGAACGGGATAAATTTGCAGGGGTGAATTTGAACCACTGTCCTTCATGACGCCTCCATGCTGTAAGTTTTACTGTTATCCTCTCACAGTCACTTATCCTAACAATATTTTGTCAGCTTAAGGACATATTCATCAACACTGGAAGTTTTACATTTAAAGGCAAAGATCCAGCTAAAGTGAGGATTGTGGTCAGTAGACTTCCACCACCACTTTCAGACTACTCCATACTCCTTAACAATCGTATGTAACATATTTTTTCAAAAACATTCTAGGATGAGGTACCATAATACCATGTTGTATTCAATATTCAGTCATCATAGGTACGACCACTGCAGGTACAACTGGAAACATTCCTTTTTAAACACAACAGCCATCTATTGAGCAAAAATTCTGCAGCAATGCTCGTGTAAGAGCTCAGGACCAAAATAATAAGAGAGAGATTTTAATTCTTATAGCATCTTTGATGTTCTTATGATATCCCCTGATCATTCACAGTTACAAATAAATCTTTGACACACACAGTTGGAAGAGATGGTAGCAGTTAGTTTGTGCTTAGTGTCACCAAAAACATGATAATCAGAAAATCTGCTTGCAGTAATCAGTGATAAAAATTGGCCAGGGTACAGTGAAGAACAATTCTACAATGGAGAAGTGCTATGGGGTTGTTTGCATCTGTTCAAGAGGGCAATTAAGTCCTGCTATTAAATATCTTATCCTAAAGCTGGTGCTTCCAACAGTGTAGCACACTTTCAGTGTTGCTGTGAAGTATCTGACTGAATATTGTGCTCAAAGCACTGTGGTGTGAACCTGCATCCATCTGGGATGAGAGTGATGGCTCACATCTATCATGGATTAGTAAAATGTAATGGAGTCCAGCATGGTGGAATTGTGAATGATCTCTAACTGGGCCAAGAAATGTTACACCAGATCAAAGGATGTATTAATCTGAGATCTTTATTTGTGATCTGTTTGTTAATAAAATTCAAGATCTTGAGGCAGAGGATCAGAGATGAATTTAAATTTAGCAAATGTAAGTAAGTGATCTCAAGTTTAGTTTTGGGAAATGGTAATTATATGCTCTCTGGTGGGTTATTTTTTTTCTGGGGAGACAGTTCTTTTGTAGACACACTAGACTTTTCAAGCACAGTTCAGTGCCTTGGTCTCTCAAAATCTGTAATTGCTTTGTTACTGTCAAAGGACAGATTAGATTTTCATGCAACTTTCTACTTCATTGATGTATTGATTCTTCACCATATATTATGAGGATCCTAGATCTCTTTTTTCCTGACAGACAGAGGATGGTGGATGAGCTGGCAACAGAAGTTTACTGTAATTACTTTGTTACTGTCAAAGGATAGATTAGCTTTCTATCTATCGAGTGGTCTGACTCCGAAGTTTCAGCTACAAAAGTTGCCATGTAATCTAGAAGACCCAGCAAACTGCTCGTATTTAGATCATGACTTTAAGCACTAAATAAAAATGAAGAATTCTTTTATTTGTTACCATGTTAAAATTGCTGCTATGTTGTGTGGCTCATTGGCAGCTTGTAAGTTTTCTTTGCACCACTGCATATTCAAGATTCAATCTTAATGTCATTTCCTGTACGCAAGTGTACAACAGTGGTTCTCAGCATCTTCCTGTGGTGATGTGAATTTTTTGTCAAAGCTAGGCCAATTTATTTGACAGCTCTTAACTGGATATTATTTCATCCAATAGGAGTCACAGCTCTGCTACTTCTACCAAGGCAACAGATCTGATTAATATCATTTTTTAAAAATTCTACTTCGATTCATGCGGTGCCTTTTGAAATAGTAAAATGCCCCATAGTATTTCATTCATTGGAGCTAAGTTCATTTGTTATGTTTGGAGATTTTGGAGACGATAACCAAAAGTTTGATTAAACAGCTAGGTGGGGAAAAAGTGAACTAGAGGACGAAAGAGTGATAGAGGAAACCCTGAAGCTTTGGTTAAGGTATCGAAAAGGGTGAAACATTAAAAATAAATGTAATAAATAAGCCATGGGTGAAGAAAAGCAGAGGGCTGTGTGTGACTGATTTGGGTTAGAACATGCAACTGTACAATACAGGCTCTTTGCCCACAATGTTGTGCTTATCCTCTAACTTACACTAAGATTAATCTAATCATTCCCTCCCACATAGTCCTTCGTTTCTCTTTCATCCATGTGCCTATCTAAGAGTCTCTTAAATATCCCTAATGGATAGAAACATAGAAAACCTACAGCACAATACAGGCCCTTTGGCCCACAAAGCTGTGCTGAACGTGTCCTAAACTCAGAAATTACCTAGTGTTAGCCATAGCCCTCTATTTTTCTGAGCTCCGTGTGCCTGTCTAGGAGTCTCTTAAAAGACCCTATTGTATCTGCTTCCACCACCGTCGCCGGCAGCCCATTCCACGCACTCAGCACTCTCTATGTATTAAAAAATAAACTTACTCCGGACATCTCCTCTGTACCTACTTCCAGGCACCTTAAAACTGTGCCCTCTCATGCTAGCCATTCCAGCCTGAGAAAAAGCCTCTGACTATCCATATGATCAATGCCTCTCATCATCTTATACACCTCTATGAGGTCACCTCTCATCCTCCGTCACTCCAAGGAAAAAAGGCCGAGTTCACTCAGCCTATTCTCATAAGGCATGCTCCCCAATCCAGGCAACATCCTTGTAAATCTCCTCTGCACGCTTTCTATGGTTTCCACATCCTTCCTGTAGTGAGGTGACCAGAACTGAGCACAGTAATCCAAGTGGGGTCTGACCAGGGTCCTGCATAGCTGTAACATTACCTCTCGACTCCTAAACTCAATACAATGATTGATGAAAGCCAATGCACCGTATGCTTTCTTAACCACACAGTCAACCTGCGCAGCAGCTTTGCGTGTCCTATGGGCTCGGACTCCAAGATCCCTCTGATCCTCCACACTGCCAAGAGTCTTACCATTAATACTATATTCTGCCATCATATTTGACCTACCAAAATGAACCACCTCACACTTATCTGGGTTGAGCTCCATCTGCCACTTCTCAGCCCAATTTTGCATTTTTTCAATGTCCCATTGTAACCTTTGACAGCCCTCCACGCTATTCACAACACCCGCAACCTTTGTGTTATCAGCAAATTTACTAACCCATCCCTCCACTTCCTCATCCAGGTTATTTATAAAATTCACGAAGAGTCGGGGTCCCAGAACAGATCCTTGAGGCACACCACTGGTGACCGACCTCCATGCAGAATATGACCCATCTTTAACCACTGTTTGGCTTCTGTGGGCAAGCCAGTTCTGGATCCATAAAGCAATGTCCACTTGGATCCCATACCTCCTTACTTTCTCAATAAGCCTTACATGGGGTACCTTATCAAATGCCTTGCTGAAATCCATATACACTATATCTACTGCTTTACCTTCATCAATGTGTTTAGTCACATCCTCAAAAAATTCAATCAGGCTCGTAAGGCACGACCTGCCTTTCACAAAGCCATGCTGACTATTCCTGATAATATTATGCCTCTCCAAATGTTCATAAATCCTGCCTCTCAGGATCTTCTCCATCAACTTACCAAACACTGAAGTAAGTCTCACTGGTTTATAATTTCCTGGGCTATCTCTACTCCTTTTCTTGAATAATGGAACAACATCTGTAACTCTTGCTTCGGCTCATGGCTTAATTCAGGGGTGATAGCCCCCGGCCCGGCCAAGCTTAAGAAATCTCGTTTGGGTGGATGCTGTGCGATGTGTCCCCTGTTACAAATCAGTACCCCGAAATGACAAACAGTATGCAATATGCAAGTAAACAATTAAGCTTTATAATTCTTACTTTGACTGTATGCTTAGTAAAGAAAATGGAAAAAAAAAGAAAAAGGGCTCAATCTTATGAAACAGGCTATTGCACAATGTTGGAAGTCACTAATAAGCCGATCGTCCACCATCGACCTCCTCCGATTGTCGCTGTCCTTCGGACCCTCGCTCCAAGTCCACCCTGTCTGGCGGTCTCCCAACTCTCTCCATTCGCGTCTTCTCTCCTCATCTCTCCCTGGCAAAAGACCGTGAAAATCTCTCTTCCAGGCTCACAAGAAAGAACAACAGCATTCCAAACCCCGTTATCTCTGGTCATAACCCAAACATTGCTGCTACAGAGAAACCATTACATTATCAGTGAAACCTTGCAGCATGTTACACAGCAGTGATGATGTTACACCTCCAATCCTCCGGAACCTCTCCCGTCCCCATTGATGATGCAAAGATCATCGCCAGAGGCTCAGCAATCTCCTCCCTCGCCTCCCACAGTAGCCTGGGGTACATCTCGTCTGGTCCAACTTGATGCTTTCCAAAAGCTCCAGCACATCCTCTCTTTTAATATCTACATGCTCAAGCTTTTCAGTGCAGTGTGCCTATCTCAGGGATCTGATTAGATCTAAGGTAAAAATTGGGTGATGTAATGGATTGACTGAAAAACAAGAGAATTCTATGATGAAAACATTGCTGAACAAAATACTGGTACATGCCAATGTGTAACGGCACTAGGAGAACAGGATTTAATGCAAATTAGGATACAAGCTTAAAAATAGAATGGACAATTGCAAATGAAATTGAAACAGAGATGAGACAGAAGTTGTGAGCGGTGTTACAGTGAAAGAAATAGACAGTTTTGTTGTTGTCTTACTTTGTGATTGAGCTACCATATTTGCCAACTGTATTTTGTTTGGTCTTCGAAAATGGCCATGGAAAATTATAGAAATTGGCTACTGCACAAAGAGTGCATCGGGATTGAAAACCAGTTACTTTGAGCTCTTTTACAGCAAGTTGGAGGGAACATTGTAGCTGATTCAGGACTGGACGTCAAATGTTAGCACATTATATAGGATAAAAAGGGTACCCTGGGATAGTGGGGTATAGCTGGGTACCATTACCATTAACCTGATAGTGTCTTAATGATATTTCCAATGAGAAGTATGTTAGAATTCCATAGGATAAAGGTAGCTATTCTGGGAGGACTTTTGATGTCTAGTGTAGGAGTGGATGAGAATCCATTGTAGGTGATAATCTATTTACCTTTCATTAATTAAGTTAAACATTAAGGAATAGTGGTATAGCTAGCCAAGCCAGAAACCTCAGATAAGCTGAGCACTGGAGTGGAAGAATTCGCCCTATTTGCTGTAATTGTGGACACTTGTGATTTTCTTCCTTTCCCACCCTGCCACACCCAGCTCCCCAATCCTCCAAACTGTTGCAGGATAGAAACCTGTGAGGAAATAAAGGGAATCAGGGAAAGATAGCCATATGCAAGGAAAAGGAGGTTGATGTTATCACCTGAGGAACCAATGATTGGTTTCATTTGGGCGATGTGTGCAAGTAGTATTTGAGAGAGACAGGGCCAGCTGAGAATGATCCAATTAACAAGATCAGCTACCAGAACGAAACGTTAGATAGGCACGTTAGATAAGTGGAAGGTATTGGAGTTTGGTCTTCTGGACAAAATGACCTTGGCAAAGGCATGAGGGGAGATGGGAGAGAAAGCAAGCAATGTTGTGAGCTCAGAATTGTGAGCAAAATGAGCTGAAATTTTGTGAACAATGTCCAGTTAGGCTTAGTTACATTCAACTTTACCTGAATTTTCTCCTGCACTTGCAGAACATTTTGTGTCCCTTCTGGCTGCCCCTCCCCCAACCCCCCCCCCCCCCTTTTGTATGAGTATTTATACAATTTATACAGGTTTGTTCTGCAGCTAATTAAACAGATGTTTGAAGTCTCTCAGAGAGTAATAATATCAAGATCGAAGAGCTACTCCATTGTTTGCTTTAAAATATACACCTATACTGCGTAATATTCTTGTCCTGATGAAGCAGCATAATGTTGTTGAAGCTGATTCAGTAAATCCCCCTAATCATATCTGAGCTAATTTCCATGCTGTGTTACTCCATTTAAAACTGGTTTGTTGAACATTTAATTTATGTCTGGCATGCCTTTTAAATAATAAATGGGGAAGCTCTATAGGTGTAAAGGTTTCCAAAATATTTATGGATATCAATGTGAACTTGGGCACTATTCAGTTAACTTTGGTAGCCTTACAGGGATTCTGCTGTGTCTTGAATTGGCACGTCCTAATTGTATGTGATTTTGGAATAGAAAAACTATCCAATGCCTTTTTGGTTGGAGCATGAAACCTGCAAATATTTTCTTTGCATTCAGCTGATGTCACCAATCTGCATACCTTGACTCCAGTTGTTAGCAGATCAGTTTAGCATCATAACAGCAGTTCATTGTACCCATAAAGCAAGTTCATAGTTGACCAGCATATGATTATTGTGACACCACAATTTCTGCCCTAATAGTTCATAATTCTGAAAGACTGGTGGTTTACTTGTGTTGTACACCATTCACATTTAATTTTATTTTATTGTTCTCATCACAAGGAAGGGATGTCTGTGAAATTCTGTATTATAACCAACAGAAAGCATGCTAAACTCTAAGAAAATATCAGCCAATATTTCAGTGAAGTGAACATTTGGTGGAAAGCAGAATGAAGTAACCCAGTGGTGAACTGATATGATTTGCAGTATTATCAGATCAGTGAAGAGGTGTTGTGACAGACATGGATTTATGAGGGAACAAACCTTCAGTCAACCCAATACAAGATAATCTCCCAATTTCTTAGAAATTTATTATGCTGTAAGGAGATTGTTATGGCCATTCTCAGAATACTGCTTTATGAAGGAGCTGTATATGTTCCCACATCACAACACTGTTTCAGCCTTAAAAGGTGCCTGTTTTAGTACCCGTCTGGAGTTTTTAACTTGTGATTAGGCCTCCTGTCCCCATTGCCATTTTGGACAGCAACTTTCAAGCCACCCATTATCTCTTTGAAAAATATTCCTCATCTTCCTTCCATTCCTGAGGAACTATGGAATTATTTACCAATCAATTTCAGGATGATACTGACATTAATTTTGCATGACAGTCTCTGGCTCTTCATTGCTGAGCAAATACATGCTTTTAGAAATATGAGATTTAAGATTAGTTTTATTCGTCGCGTGTGCATCGAAACATACAGTGAAAAGCATTTGTTTGTGTCAACATCCAACAGCCATGTGTAAAATATTGTAACTTTATGTACAGTGAAAATCTTTGAAATACAGTGACCTTCATTTTGTAGGTGGCTATTTTGAGCACGTCAAAACTCCTTACGAGACAGTTACTTGTGTTGCATGAGGGAGAAATGTTGACAAGGATTTCAGGGGTTCTTCCTGGTCTTTGAATTGTAATGTAGACTCTTTCATTCACTCATTTGAAAAGTAACAATTCTAATAAGACCATAAGACATAGGAGCAGAATTAGTTCATTCACTCATGGATCCTTTTTTCCCCTCCTCAGCCCCACTCCCCGGTCTTCTCTCGGTAACCTGTGACACCGTTGCCAATTGAGAAACTATCAAGCTCAGATACAGTTAGAGCCCTAGCCTCCACAGCTGCCTGTGGTAATAAATTCCATAAGTTCACCACCCTCTGGCTTAAGAAATTTCTTCGCATCTCTGTCCTGAGGTTGTGTCCTCTTTTCCTAGACTCCCTCACCATGGGAAACACCCTTTCCACATCTACTCTGTTTAGGGCCTTCAACATTCGAAAGGTTTCAGTGAGATTACCCCTCTCCTCCTCCTAAATTCCAGTGAGTACAGACCCAGAGTCATCAAACATACCTCGTATGATAACCCTTTCATTCCCGGAATCATCCTTGTGAATCCTCTTCAATGCCAGCACATCTTTTCTTAGATGAGGCGCCCAAAACTGTTCACAATACTCAAGGTGAGGCCTCTCCAGTGCCTTATAAAACCTCAGCATCACATCTCTGCTTTTGTATTCTTGACCCCTTGAAACAAATGCTGGCATTGCATTTGCCTTCCACACCACTGACTCTACCTGCAAGTTAATCTTTAGGGTGTTCTGCAGAAGGACTCCCAAGTCCCTTTGTGTGTCAGATTTTTGGATTTTCTTCCCGTTTAGAAAATAGTCTGTACATTTATTTCTACTACAAAAGTGCACGGCCATGCATTTTCCAACACTGTATTTCATTTTCCATTTTCTTGCCCATTCACATCATCGACCCCTGCAGAACACCACTCGTGTCAGCCAACCAGAAAAAGATCCTTTTATTCCCACTTGCTGCCTCCTACCAATCAGCCAATGCTCTAACCATGCCAGTAACCTTCCTATAATACCATGGGCTCTTAACTTGGTAAGCAGCCTCGTGTGTGGCACCTTGCCAAAGGCCTTTAAGTCCAAATATATAACATCTGCTGCAGCCCCTTTATCTACCTCTACTTGTAATCTCCTCAAAGAATTCCAACAGGTTCATCAGGCAGGATTTTCCCTGAAAGAAACCATGCTGATATTGTCTTATCTTGTCCTTTGTCACCAAGTATTCCATCACCTCATCCTTAACAATTGACTCTTAACATCTTCCCAGCCACTGATGTCAGGCTAACTGGTCTATAATTTCCTTTCTGCTGCCTTCCTCCTTTCTTAGAGTAAAGTGACATTTGCAATTTTCCAGTCCTCTGGTACCATGCCAGAGTCCATTGATTTTTGAAAGATCATTACTAATGCTTCCACAATCTCTACCGCTACCTCTTTCAGAATCTTAAGGTGCAGTCCGGGTGACTTATGTACCCTTGGGTCTCTCAGCTTTTTGAGCACCTTCTCCGTTGTAATAGTAACTGCACTCACTTCTCTTCCCTCACACCCTTCAGCACCTGGCACACTGCTAGCGAAGACTGATGCAAAATACTCATTTAGTTCTTCAGCCATCTCTTTGTCCACTGTTGTTATTTCTCCTGCCTCATTTTCTAGTGGATGAATATCCATTCTCATTTCTCTTTTTTTTTTAAATACTTGAAAAAGCTTTTCACTTTGATATTGTTTGCTAACTTTCATATTTAATCTTTTCCTTCCTAATGATTCTTTTAGTTGCTCTCTATAGGTTTTTAAAAACTTCCTGTCCTCTATCTTCCCGCTAATTTTTGCTTTGTTGTATGCCCTCTCTTTCACTTTTAGATTAGCTTTGACTTCCCTTGTCAGCCACAGTTCTACTACTTTGCCATTTGAGTATTTCTTTGTTTTTTGCACCACCTTCATTTTTCCTAGAAACTCAAGCTATTGCTGCTCTGCTTTCATCCCTGTCAGCAGCTCCTTCCAATACACTCTGGCCAGCTCCTCTCTCATACCACTGGAATTTCCTTTTCTCCACTGAAATACTGCTATTTCAGACTTTACTTTCTCCCTACCAAATTTCAAGTTGAATTCAATCATATTGTGATCAAGGCCTCCTTAAGGGTTCTTTTACCCTAAGCTCCCTAATCACCTCTGGTTCACTACATAACACTCAGTCCAGTATAGCTGATCCCCTAGTAGGCTCAACGACAAACTGCTGTAAAAAGCCATCTCATGGGCATTGACAAACGAGATGCTGCCTGGCCTGCTGAGTTCCTCCAGCATTTTGAATGTGTCGTAGGCATACAACTAATTCACTCTCTTGAGATCCATTACCAACCTGATTTTCCTGATCGAACTGCATGTTGAAATCTCCCATGACTATCATAACATTGCCCTTTTGACATGCCTTTACTATTTTCTGTTGTAAGTTGTGGTCCACATACCAGCTCATGTTGGAAGGCCTGTATATAACTGCCATTAGGGTCCTTTTACCTTTTACCCTTGCAGTTTCTTAACTCAGCCCACAAGAATTTTACATCTTCCTATCCTTTGTCATATTTCTGTACTGATTTGATGCCATTCTTTAACAGTAGAGCCACACCACCCCCCTGCTTACTTTCCTACCCCTCTGACAGAACATGAAACCTTGGACATTCAGATCACAACTACAGCCATCCTTCACCGTGATTCAGTGATGTTCACATCATGCCTGACAATCTGCAATAGCGCAACAAGATCATCCACCTTATTTCTTATACTCTATGCATTAAGATAGAACACTTTGAGTACTATATTTGCTACCCTTTTTGATTCTGCCTTCCTAATACACTGATACTTACCCAGCTGGTTGAAAATTTGTCCTATCATCTGCTTGCCCTTCCTGACAGTCTGACAGCACACTATCTTTGTTCTTTTACCAACCTAAGTGGCTTCACTCCGGTTTCCACCTCACAAATTAGTTTAAACCCTCCCCAAAAGCTCTAACAAACCTGCCCACGAGAATATTGAGAATATTGGTCCTCCTCGGATTCGGGTGCAACCTGTCCGTTTTGTGCAGGTCATATCTCCCCTCAGCAGAGATCCCAATGATCCAAAAACCTGAAGCCCTGCCCCCTGCACCAGCTGTTCAGCCATTCATTAATCTGCCAGATCATCCTCTTTCTACCCTCACTGGTGCCTGGCACAGGTAGTTATCCAGAAATTACTATGCTGGAGGTCCTACTTAGCTTTCTGCCTAGCTCTGTAAATTCTCGTTGCAGGACTTCATTGCTTTCCCTTCCTATGTCATTGGTACCAATATGTATCAAGACATCTGGCTGCTCTCCCTCCCCCTTCGAAATGCTGTGGGCATGATCCAACATGTCCCTTACTCTGGCATCTGGGAGGCAACATACCATTTGGGTGTCCTGTTCATATCCACAGAATCTCCTGTTTGTTCCCCTGACTATTGAGTCCCCCATCACTTTTGCTCCCCTCTTCTCCCTCTTTACCTTCTGCACCACGGACCTATACGCGGTCCTGATAACCTGGTCTCTATGGCATTCCCCTGAGAGATGATTCCCCCACAACAGTATCCAAAACTGTATACTTATTATTGAGGGGAATGGCCACAGGGGTGCTCTGCACTAACTGCCTATTCACATTTCCATTTCTCCTGCCAGTCACCCAGCTACTCGTCTCCTGCAATGTAGGGTTGACTACTTCCCTCACTCTCCTCACTCTCCCATACAAGCTGAAGGTCATTCAGCTGCTGCTCCAAATCCCTAACATGGTCTTTAAGGAGCTGCAGCTGGATGCACTTCACACAGGTGTAGTTCCCTGGGTCTCCCACGACTCCCAACATCTAGCATGAAGACCATACAACAGCCATTGATTATGCTAGATACAGGAAGAGACAAAAAAAGGGATCCTTAATGAAACTTATCTAGAGCCTCTTTCAAGTTGGTCTCCTTCGAACCAAAGCTTGACACTCCTACACTCACCACTGGGCTCACTACCAACACTGGCAGCCCTGCTTGTTCCTTCTGTACTTTTAAACAAGCGTTGGGGACCATTTCCCCAGTACACATCTCAGCCCAGATTTATAAGGTCAAGGTTGAGTTCTGGAGTTTTCTAAGGGGTTTATTGAGAGAAAACAGTTTGTTGATTTTGTTATTTTGCAGTTTGTTTCTGTCAACTGATTTTGAAAGATAAAGCATAGAATGCTTCCAGTATAATCTGAGACCTAGCCATTAGGATTAATTATATATATTAATGTGGCACATTTTTCCACTTTTGGTTGTTGCCTCCTGAAGTTTCACATCTTAATTTCTAAGCAAAATTGGATTAATTTAACTGCTTTTGTGCCTATTCTTGTCTTTGAGTGACGGCATATATTTGCCCTTTGACCTGGGAGGGTTTTGCTCATAACTGATAATTGATATTTAGAATTCTGGGACAAAGTACTCTTATTACTGAGCCAAACTTTGCTATATGTGTGCTAAGTGAAGATGGCTTTAAGGATGTGGTATACTTATAAGGATTAGTATTGTACCATTTCAGTTTAATTTTTTTTTAAATTAGCTGTTCTATAAAAATGCCCATGTTAGAAAATCTATTCTTCACGAAAATGAAATCCTGACTATCTGACGTTGTTGGTCATTGCTAGCTGAGAAATGGTTAATAAATAAAGATAAATAAAATGATTTTTATGCTGTGTAGAAATGTTAATCTTTGTATTTAATTTGACTTTTAGGCCTAAAAATTGTAAACTGCTCCCATATTGCTGAAGCAGCCTTAAACTCTGGATGCAACAGGTATCTATCAACTGGAAGTGATCATAATACACAGACTGAAAACACAGGAAATACACTTGGTAGCGAGAAGGTGGGTAAAGCCCCATTTTTCTAGGGACTTGGCCAATAAGGCTGCAATGGCAGCCGTTGCCACTGATGACCTAAGTCAAATCACAATAACAAAACAGAAGGAAGATACGCAGAAGGTTTTAGAAGCCAAATGGAAAGGGAAGGAATCAAAGCCAAGGAGAACCCTTGAGTGCCTGATCTGCGGAGCATTCTTCAGCAGTGTTGACAAACTTAAAGTCCATTCATACTCTCACACAGGAGAGAGGCCCTACAAGTGCTCACACCCGGAGTGCACTAAAGCCTTTGTGTCCAAGTATAAACTTCTCAGGTATGGGAAGCTGAATGGGAAAACTGCCCTGAAACCTGTTTATCAAATGTATTTAATCCTTTGAGGACGCAACTTTCTAAATTAATCGTGTTATGTGTATTTTTTTCAGTTAAAAGAAATGTTTTGAAAGAATTGTAAATCCATTAAGAAATGTAACTGAAACAATGTTAAAATGGCAATTAATATATTTTTGAATAACCTCAAATGTGAATCACCTTTTCAAGAAATACTGCAGAAATGCAACAGCAGTCCTCAAAGGGTTAACTTGAATATATACACCTCCTTTAGGCTTACTGAGGATTCTTGCAAACCATCTGCTAAAGACCACTCCACTTCTGACCATTGCCTGCTCCAGTGATTTCTGCTTAAAGTCATGTCACATAATACAGCAAGGATATAATATGCTGCTTGGCTACCATTACAAAATAAGTATATGCCAAATTATTTCCAGGCCCCTCTTCTATTTTTCTAAAAAAAATAGTAAATATTAAATTGTGCATTGGCTGGGAACCTTGTGATGGTTTCTGTAGAAAACAATGCCAAATAGCCATCAGTGTATCATATCATAGAAATATTGGGCTTTATTTAGATTAGTCATGAATTTCCACTTTTTGCTTTGAATTCGTTAGACACCTGATGCACATACTGAAAATACTTTGAAGCAGAATGGCAGCATTTAATTGAATAAAATTGTATATTGTTTCTGCCCAACTACCAGGTGATGCTGGAATGCAAAATTCATAGCAGTTTTATTTCTAATTTGGAAAAGGTGAAAACCAGAAGAATATCATCTAGAAAGAAACAATTACAAGAATCTCTTAGGACAACTCTGATGCTCCTAAAAATTAAATTTTATTCAAAGGAGGAAAAAAAGTACCTGATAGTCAATTCTACCTGTGAAATAAGGTGTTTAAATGCTTTTTAAAACATTTTTAAGAAGGTATAGGAACAGAAATTTTTAAGGGCAAAAGAAAACTTTGTTACCTGTCAATCACACTGAGAAATCAAATGAGCAATGTGGTAATGGAAGGCATGTTTGCACTTCTCTGGCAATTCAAAATGGAAAGCTTAGATTCCAAGATCCCCAGATTCAGAGGGTGGCATATTAACTAATATACCAGCCAGATCCCCTACTGTACCAGTGTCAGTAATATATAGTGGTAATAAAGAAAGTGGAAGAACATGCAAAAATAAATGCTTGTTTTACCAATGAAATTTTTACTGTTATGATTTTTTAAAATTCGAAAATTGATTTAAATCCCATTCAAGAGTTAGTTGTTTGTCCAGCGGGTAGTTGAGTTGAAGCCTGTTTTGTGCTCAGCTGAGTGAAGTGATTGATGAGGCTAGTGGAGTGATCCTTGGGAGTGCATAGCTAAAGATTATGATGAGCTCAGTATTAAGTTGTAATAGATATCCTTAGAGTTATAAAGCTGAGAGAAACCTACTATCAGGCTTTTCAATAAATAATTTTTTTTTAAATTTAGATAGTGGAGAACAGTAGATGATGAATCAATGTAGGGATCTTTTTCTGGGCCATAGCGGGATTAAAGATGCTGAGAATTGGAGAGGGAAGGGGAGATGCAACCAAAGATCAGCCTTAATGTGAATGCAAAACATTTTGAAGAAACTGCTTGTCCTGCATCAAGTTCTTGTTGTGCACATTCAGGGGATTGAAGGTGAGAAGGTTTATAAAAGAAAAATGAGAATGGTTGTCTGTGCCATTCGATCAGTGTACACTGGTCCTGCTGATGTTGTTCGGTCTGAGCTGATAACCAGATTGATCTTTCCAGAGCTCAATTTTTTTTTATTATATTTCTATCCATGAATTGGCAGTTGCTTGTAATTTTCAGCAATGTACTTGTATTTTGTCAGGTAAAAATGAGATAACTGTACTTTCTAAAATGTACATTTTTATCATTACTTAATTTGCAAGTATAGGACTCTAGTTCTGTTTGCCGGTAGCAGTATTTCACTGACGGCCGTTGGTCTTTTCATGCATGATCATCTATCCCAGCTTTAACTAATCAAATGCAGATCTTCATGCTTTCCATGGCTCTGTATACTCGACTGTTTCACCTTGTTATAGAACCAGCGAGGAGCTGAACATAAGGCAGTAGGAAAACTTTCAGTTCACTCAAATTTTGGCTGCAAATTATCAACTGGATCATGAGTTGTATAAATTTGCCTTCATCCTGCCCACAGCTTTAAGGAAGCAAGAAAACATAATAAACAACCAGAATTGCCAAATGCAAATTTCCTTGTAGTGGCATAGTTGAAACTTAAACCATAACCCACAGTATTTCTTCACCACTTACACATTTGACACCAGCAATAGAAAGAAGACTGCCAGTAGAAATGTCACAACCCACAAAAACAATTTGCATCATTGTGTAGTTCAATATGAACACTACTGGAGTTTG
This sequence comes from Mobula hypostoma, assembly GCF_963921235.1. Lineage (NCBI taxonomy): Eukaryota > Metazoa > Chordata > Chondrichthyes > Myliobatiformes > Myliobatidae > Mobula > Mobula hypostoma. The sequence goes on from NC_086098.1 coordinate 193,083,917, forward strand.
CTCATTGTTTTTTTTTGACATTTTCCACTTTGCTTGGTGAGAAAGCAAACATTTTTACAAAATTGTAAAGGTGTATATGTTAGAAATCTGAAGAGTAGTGGAATATAACCTCGCGCAGCTACCACAAAGTTCCTTATCAGCAGCTGAAGCTGTAACTGTTAGCTTGGCACATAGAATCACCTTGTTAATGAGTACAACAGTATAATAGAGAAAGGCTGTTTGGCCCCTCTATCCACAGATTTGCAGTTACAATTAAACAATCATGTACTTGAAGCCTGTGCCATTCAGACTCCTGCAAGGAGTACATAGTGTTGCTGAAAGGTTGCAAGGAAAATGTCATCTCCATATCTGCTCAACTCAGTGTTCCGACTAGTACTTTCCTGGCTCCTGCAGCAGAGAAAGCAGAACATCACATGCATAATTTGATTACTTCAGGCCCATCATCTTGTCTTCAGTTTGCAACCTCTGGTTTTGATGGTATTTGGAGCCAATCACTACAAAGCAGCAATCAAGTAAGCCAACAGTGTTGCCAAATCAAATCAGTGGACTCTGTCAGATCACACACCCCATTTCAGCAACATCTCTGTGCTGGTTGCAGAAACACAAGGAAGTAATGCAGAGAAAGTAAGTTAGAATACCAGAGAAATGAATTTTTCAGACAAATTAACGTGGTTAAAGAATAGAGTGTACAGCTAGGGCACTATATCAAGTTCCATTACAGCAGAAGAGAAGTCAAAAGCAATAAAGCAAGTTGAGCAGTAAATTTTCATACACATCTGCACACCAGTGATTCAGTACTGGAATTTGATTAAGCCAATGAAAGAAAAGCCGAGAAGTTATGAACAAGAGAAAATCTGCAGATGTTCAAAATCCATGTAACGGATAACTAAGAATTTGTTCATGATGCATACAACTCCACATTTCAGTCTCTCAAGACATATATCTTTACCATATAATGGTGCTGTAATATTCCTAAGGTCAGAAATTACATCCATGCCCCTTAATATCTTTGTATTTTACCTCCCTCACCTTCCTTTTGTCTGACATTCAACTCGGTGAAGGTGAATCTGAACTAGCAGTAGTCAGTAAAGCGCTCTGATCATAGCAGCTTTTAAAAAGGGCTTCTCTGCTTGTCTTGATATCATCATTACCTGAAACCCCAAAGATCAGTATCCTCCTTTAATTTCTTATCTACAAGCTGTTCTGTGATGACAACATCCTAAGATTATACATCTGAAAGCTAATCTGCTGACTATTTCCAACTCTACTTGTCAACTTTATCACCAAACAAAGGTCATTAGCTTTCTTGTCTGATATCCAGCCTAGGAAATTCATTGCATTTGCTTTGTTTAAATATTGGAAGGGGGGGATCATTTCCTTTGGCCCTCTTTGATTACAAAATTCATCTTGCTTACCTATTAGAAATGAACAGATTACATGGAAACTTCAAACTGTGAATTTAATAACAATTTTAAAGCAATCAAGTGGTAGAGCACTGCAACACAGAAACAGGCCCTTCAACTCATCTAGTTCGTGCCAAGCTATTCTACCTGTAACTGGACCTTAGCCATCCATACCCCCTCCTATCCATGTACTTACCAAAACTTCTCTTAAATGCTGAAATCGAACTCACATCCGCTACTTCCACTGGTGGCTCGTTCCACACTCTTACCATCCCAGAGTGAAGCATTTCACCTTTCATCATTTACCCATGATCACTAGTTCTAGTCCCACCCAACCTCAGTGGGGAAAAAAAACATGCTTTATCTATACCCCTCATAATTGTATATACCTTCTATCATTCTCCTATACTCCAGGGAATGAAGTTCTAACCTATTCAACCTTTCCCATTTAACTCATGTCCTCAAGTCCCGGCAACATCTTTGTAAATTTTCTATGGACTCTTTCAATCTAATTGATACCTTTCCTGGAGGTAGGTGACCAGAGCTGCACCCTATACTCCAAATTAGGCCTCACCAATGTTGTATACAACTTCAACATAACATCCCAACTCTTGAACTCAAGGCCAATGTGTGAAAAGCTCTTTTTGCACCCCTATCTACCTGTGATGCCATCCACAAGGAAATGTGGATCTGTATTTCTCGATCCCTTTGTTCTGCCACACTCCACAGTGCCCCACTGTTCACCATGTAAGTCCTACCCTAGTTTGTCCCTCAAAGTTCACACCTCAAACTTATCTGCATTTTTCAACCTATTTTTCCAGCTGGGCCGGTTCTCACCGCAAGCTTTCCTCGCTGTCCATTGTGCTCCCAATCTTTGTGTCCTCTGCAAATTTGCTTATCTAGTTTCCCACATTATCATCCAGATCATTGATATAGATGACCAACAACAAGGGAGCAGGCGGCATACCACTGGTCTCAGGCTTCCAGTCAGAGAGGCAACCATCTACTACCACTCTCTGGCTTCTCTCACAAAGTCAGTTTGCTATCTCATTCTGAATGCTAAGCGACTGAACCACCTTGATCAACCTCCCATTCAGGACCTTGTAGAAGACTTGTCAATGATGGAGAATTTAACAGAATTAGTCAGACTTGCTCTTTTTGATGATGGAATAATTTTTTTTGAAAATAAAACTTCGGATACCAATGGAATTTTTCAGGTCTGGCTAGAAACTGTTCTTGCCTTAGAAAATCCCAGATCTTTTGCCATTATTAGAACATGAAAGGTCTGTGAGTGTGCAGATGTTATCTGGAACTGGGTAATTAAACACTTTATTTATGAGTTACCAAGTCACTTCTGAAGTCTGAATTGTCTGACTAGCTTGACTAAGTTTCTTAAATCATTTGCAAGATGGATGGAAAAGTGCCTGCAAATATTAGCCACATAAGATTTCAAAAATATTTTGTAAGGTGAGCATAAAAGTTTGAATCCACATAACTTAGATTTGAAAATCAAGTTGGTAAGTATCAGATGGAGAGATTGGTAAAATTGGCAGATGGATGAATGATATTCCCAAATGATCTCTTTATGGGGATTCAATTTGTAAATACTTAGATTGATGACAGGTAAAGAAATAGACAGTTATACTGTAGATGTAAATTTCAGTAATTAGGACCATAATGTTCTGTAGGTGGAAATCATAAGTTACACTCTGATTATAGACAGGTTAAGCATATAGGCAAAACTATGAGAGATGGGACTTTAATGTGTGTAAATATAAAGTTCCATCAATCCAGAATCACATTGGAATATTTTGTGTTTGTTGAAAGGTCAGAAACTATGGAAGGACAAGGAGATTTGAAATCTAGTTTCACAAATTAAAATAAGACTATAAATATTGGGGCAGAAGTAGGCCATTCAGCCGTGGCTGATTTATTTTCCTCTCAACCCCATTTTCTTATTTTCTCCCCATGATCCTTGACACTCTTATTAATCAAGAATCTTTCATACTCTAAATATATCCAATGACTTGGCTTCCACAACCATCTCTGGCAATGAATTCCACAGATTCACTACCCTTCTGCCTAAGGAAACTCCTCATGAATCTCTGTTCTAAAAGGATGTCCTTGTATTCTGAGGATGTGCCCTCTGGTCCTAGACACTCCCAATATTGGAAACAGCCTCTTCCCATCCACTCTGTCTAGGCCTTTCAATATTTGGTAGCTCTCAATGAGTTGTCCCCTCATTCTTCTAAACTCCAGCCAGAACAGGCCGGGAATCATCAAACATTCCTTATACATTAGCTCTTTCCTTCCTGGGATCATTCTCATAAACCTCATTTGGGCCCTCTCCAATACCAATATATCCCTAAACATAGAAACATAGAAATCTACAGCACATTACAGGCCCTTCGGCCCACAATGTTGTACCAACCATGTAACCTACTCTAGAAACTGCCCAGAATTTTTCTACCAAATAACCCTCTATTTTTCTAAGCTCCATGTACCTAGCTAAGAGTCTCTTAAAAGATCTGCCTCTACCACCTTCGCCGGCAGCGCATTCCATGTACCCACCATTCTGTGTGGAAAAACTTAACTCTGACGTTGCCTTGTATCTACTTCCAAACACTTTGCCCCTCCTGTTAGCTATTTCAGCCCTGGGAAAAAGCCTCTGGCTATCCACACGATCAATGCCTCTCATCATCTTGTACACCTCTACCAGGTCACCTCCCATCCTCCATTGCTCCAAGGAGGAAAGGCCAAGTTCACTCAACCTGTTCTCATAAGACATGCTCTCGTATCCAGGCAACATCCTTGTAATTCCTTTCTTTGATATGGGGCCCAAAATCTGTGTGCAGTCTGACCAATGTCTTATAAATTTTTAGCATTTCACCCTTTTTATATCCTAGTCCTTATGAAATGAATGCTATATTTCATTTGCTTTTCTTGCTATTAACTCAACCCTCTGATTTCTGAATTCACTCCATTTAGAAAATAGTCTACACTTTTATTACTTCTACCAAAGGGCATGACTGTGCACTTTACTACATTGTATTCCATCACCCATTTGTCACCCATTCACCTAACCTGTCCAAGTCCCTCTGAAGAGGCCCTGCTTCCTCACACTATTTGCCTCTTGGTATTGCTGCAAACTTGACTACAAGGCTATCAATTTCATCATCCAAACGTTAACATATAATGTAAAATATAGTGGACCCAACCCTGTGGAGCTCCATGAGTCACTGGCAGCCCACCAGAAAAGGTCCCCTTTATTATCACTTTGAGTCTTCTGGCAGTCAGCTGGCCATGCTAGTACCTTTCGTGTAACACAATGGGCTCTTATTTAGCACCCTCATGTACAGCACGTTGTTAAAGGCCTTCTGAAAATCCAAGTAGACAAAAAGGTTAGGTTTATTTGTCACATGTACACCAAAACACAGTGAAATGTATAACACACATAAAATGCTGATAGAATGCAGCAGGCCAGGCAGCATCTTTCGGAAGAAGTACAGTCGATGTTTTGGGCCGAGACCCTTCGTCAGGGCACTTAATTGACTCTGCCTCCACCAGCATTTTGTGTGTGTTGTTTGAGTTTCCAGCATCTGCAGATTTTCTAGTGAAATGTGTCATTTGTTCTGGGCAAGTGTTGGATCGTTCACGGCGCCAACATAGCATGTCTGCTGTTCACTCACTCACCCTTAACTGTATGTCTGATAAATGTGGGAGGGAACCCACATGGTCATAGCGAGAACATACAAACTCTTTGCAGATAGCAGTGGAAATCAAATCCCAATCTTATAGCTGGATGCATGGCGCTAACTGCCTCACTACCTTGTCTCCCACTGACATTCACTACTTTGTCTGTCCTGTCTCTTTACTTCCTTAATGAATTCCAACAGAATTGTCAGGCAAGATTTCTCATTTAAGAAAACCATGCTGACTTTTTCCTATTTTGTTGAGTGCATCCACATACCATGAAACCTCCTCGTTAATAATGGATTCCAGCATCTTGCCAATTACTGAAGTCAGGCTAACTGGCTTATAATTTCCTGTTTTTCTTCTCTTCCCCCCCCCCCCCCACACCCCATAAAGAGTGGAGTGACATTTGAGATTTTCCAATTCTCGAGAATTATTCCTGAATCTATTCATTCTTGAAAGATCACTACTAATGTCTCCACAAACTCGTCAACTCTTTTAGACCCCTGAGCAGTATCCATATGGTGTAGGTGACTTATCTACTTTCCGAACTTTCAGCTTCTGAAGCACCTTCTCTTTTATCATAGTGACTGCATTCACTCTGACACTCTTAAATTTCTGACATGTGGCTGGTGTCTTCCACCATGAAGACTGATGCAAAATACTTATTCAGTTCACAAAGAATTTTGTGCAGGCTCCAAGAGTGTTTGCAAAGTTTAATACAGAGTTAGGTTTTGTTTTAATTGAATAACAGATCATTGGTTCTTGCCCACATGAATATTGCAGTCTCTTTTGGGTACTGAACTCCAGGAGGAAGAAGCCAAAACAGCCTGTGTCCATGCTTGCTTTGAGCGTTCCCACACGTATTTACCTGTTGCCAATTTTCTCTCATATGCCCATCACCTTCCAGTTCTTCTAACGCCCATGTAGACTACGTAGAATTTTCAGTAGTCAGTTAACCCACCAGCACAGCTTTAGGATGGAGGAAGCACATATAGCACCAGGGTGACTGGGCAACTGCATATATTCAGCACTTGAGATCAGGATCACTGAAACGTGAGGTGTTAAGTCTTAACTGCTGTGCCCAGACAACAAAACTATACACCTTCCAATAAAGTCCTCGGCTGATTTCCTCAAATTGTTGATGGTGAATGGGTATATCTAACCAGTATCTTTAATCAAGAGGAGGGACAAGCCATTTCAGTAGCTTGTGGTTCCTGTACATAGGCTGTATAGACCTGTGTTATCTAGTACAAGAATCTGAAAACGCTGTTTCACACTGCCTTGTTGAAACATGACCCTTTTCACAAAGGCTGTTTTAGATAGATTAACTATAGTTTCAGAACTAATCAGCAGTTTATTGTGTTTGGGTATGATGGCCATGGATTCAAAGGAGCCAATCACTACTACTTTCTTGTCAAGTTTTCATGCTGACCCAGACTTTTACAATGTATTTCTTTAAATCCTAACCCTTGATCTGACCTTAGTTATCGCTATTCCGATTCTGCTGTTTCCTGACTTTGTAACATTACCTACATCGACCCATGATTCATTCATTGAAATTACTTTTGGACTTGACAGTGGCATTGCTCTTATGGTCAACCTGCACACTTCAGTACTTTGGTTCATCTGAAAATTTGGTCTCCATGCCCTGTTCTATAACAAGTTTTGCACATCATCCCGGCCTTCTGCATCTCCTCGCCCTACCATTGGTAATCATTCCTCAATTATTACCCACTCTGTGAAACTACTATAAAGTCCTGATTTTATAAACCCCGTCTGCTTTTTAAGACCCAACTGTCCAAATCTTGGGTTAATATTTTTACAGATCAACATCTAGTTATGTTAGCTGATATCTCTGTTCCTCAATGGAAATGTCCAATTTACCACTGGAGAGATGAAGTCACATGCTCTGGGCTTCTGCGGAAAATACCAAATACACTATATAGCTAAATGCATAAAACTTGCTTACCAAGTAATATATATTTTATATATGTATATAATCTATCTCTCACTTCAGCATGAAAGTTGTAAATCTTTCTGACTACCATTTAAAATTCCATCAGGAATGCATGATGCATGTCATATCTTAATGCAACTTGTCAGTTTTTGAACTGTTATAGGGAACGTTCAACTTTTTGAGAGTGTTGGAATGTTGTCTTCATCTCGCAGTAAGTTGAAAGCTGCTTTCTACCTTTTGTATTGCTACTGTGTTGGCTAGGCTTCCTTCTTATTCCCCATTCCCACAACAGTTACACAAATTGGCTGAGCAATTATGAACTCCTTCATACCTTGTAGTGAAACAGAAATAATGTTATTTTTAAAGAATACATGCAAAAATCAGGAAGTATATGCATAGTCTTCCTTTCATCTTGCAATTTTACCAACAAATACATATAATTGTGGCAGTTCTTTGCAAAAACCAATTCTTTACTTACTGAAAAATTTAGTCACCTCTGGATTCTTGATTCATGACATCTGGTAACTGCCATCATGGTGGAAAACATGGCCTTGGGGCATTTATCTAGATTTGAAAGCACTACACAAGTGTGACTTTTATTGAGTGCAAAATGCTTTTACCACATGACTAGGAACAGAAGAGATACCATAAAAATATATATTTAAGGTCCTGCATTTCTCTGATGATTGGTCACACTTAAGTTACACCTGTGTATGTGAAGCAAAGCAACAGCTGCATGTCATGTATCTGAGCACACATTCTCCATCTGTGACAGTCTCCTTCAGAGTTCCTAAACACTTTGCACCTCACAGTATCTCCTGGTTTCTGTTAATTAGGCACGACCTCCTGCATTCTTTATTTATGTTTATTTTTATATTGTAGTTGTTGTTCCTCTATTCTCCACAGAACACATAAATGTTGCCTTATTTCTAGCTTTGTATTTAGTTTTCCTTGCTGCCTACCTTCCTTATTGCCACAGGTGATTTCTCCCTGCTTAATGAATGTTACTTTGTTCTTTCAGACTCTGGGAGCCTCTTCTCACTGTAATCCTTGTGATGTCAACTAGCCACCTCTACACAACCATTCTGCTCATCATTAGCCTTTACCACCACTGCATCATTTAGAACTAACACCAGGAAAGCTCTCTGGGTCCATAGGAGAGCTGTAGTTAACAGATCTACCCATTTTTTTTTCAGAAGAGATAGAAACTTCACTGGGTGAGAGGAGGGCGTAGGAAGACAGGTTGGGGATGGTTGGGGGGGTTAGTGATGGAGGAAATCAGATTGTGCTTGTGACCTCCATCCTGCAACCAAAATTCTATTTTTTTTAACCTTCCCTCTGAAAGTTGCTTCTTCTGATCTCCAACTACTATGGGAATGGACTGCAGCATTGCCAAACTGAGTTCATTGGTCTTTTACAATTCTGAAGGGCTTAGATAAGATAGGGTTAGAGAGAATGTTTCTGTTTATGGGAAGAGTCCATGACTGCAAATACAAGAGAGTATGTAGAAAATTCAGAAATGGCAATCCACTTTATTTTAAGGGTATTAATGTGGAGCTCATGGCCACAGAGTGATTGCACTGCCTTGAATAATTAGTGGCAATGTTCAAATAGGAATGAGGTGGGAAAATATATTGATTATGGTGAAGTGAGGTAAAATAGGGACATTCTGTGGAACATTAAGGCTTGTATTGAACTAATGGGTAGAAAGTTTATCTTTGTGCTGTTTTAGTTTTATTTCAATGATCTAAAAATTTCCCTTTTGATGATAGTGAACTTCCAAGAGCTGCTTATTTCATACTGCCCTGAAGAAAGCTTAGTTTATCTTCCATTGATCAATGTAATTTGGTTAAAATGCATTTAATAATGCATTATAATTCATAATAATTCTAGCTCTAGTTTTTAATTCTAGTTTTTTTAATTTTAGCTATCATTTTTCCCTTTCCATCTCCATTGTTTATCATCTTTATTTAATTTCTATATTGTTTTAAATATACTCCTTTCCATTTCATAATCCTTGCATCATTTCATAATGTGCTTTTACCTCTTAACATCTGTTCTCCACACCTTTGCTTTACACACTGCTTTTTTTTAACCCCAGAACTTCAAATTCTTTAATTGTCTGTGATAGCTTTTTGACTGACTTTCATCAGGATTTGCAGCAGACCTGGGTGGTTCTGAGTTTCTGCAGATTGATCATTGTTTTAATTACCCCCGCTGCCATTTGACTTTTTAATGATGTTGAAAGTCAGTGCTACAATGTGTAGGCAAATAGAGTTTAACAAAAAAATTCTCAGCTTATTTGTATTATACTTTGTATTTCAGCATTTTTAGGTTTTTAAATTTCTTTTACTCTTGAATGTGTAGTAAAACATATAAATTTACAAATGAAAAGACTTTGCTTTGGCTGAATTGAACATTGACGTGTTAATGGTGTTGCGCTTCCTCCGTCAAGCAACCTGTTAGTTTTAGACTGGTTATATACAGTAATTATATTTAAAGGAATGCAACAGGATTGTGTTTGGATTGCTCAATGTACGTTCTGCCCGTCAGAATTCCTCACTTCTAGAAGAAAGGAATTGCTGAAGAAATATTAGATGAAAACATTAGGAATTTGTTAAAAGTTTATTTTGAAAGACTCAGTTCAGCAATCGAAATAGTCTGTGAATTTTGCTTAACAAAATCACCTGGATACACAAGTATGATGTGAATTTTACTTCAGAACCTCAGATTGTTTTAAAAATAAAAACTGATTAGACAACAGAAACTAAATTCTGTAAAGCAAACCGTGCCCAATGCCTACCCACCTTCCATCCTGCAACTAACTACCCTAAATATTGAATGTTGTTACAGCTGATGGATCTGTTGGTATTATGGCACATCTCACCTTGCCTGCTTTATATATTTGTAACAAAATTACAATTAAATACATCCTTAATCTTTAATTAAAGCTATTCACTGTGTTCTAATCAGTTCAGTCTGCCATTAGTTTTCTGCTTGCACTGTAACAAAATCATAACCTCTTTAAAAGTAAGTTATACTTTTGTTACACAAAATATATGGTGGAAGTTTTCTCAGTTTTCTGTGTTTGAAAAATGACAGCACTCTTTCTCTTCAGCAATATAGTAACAAATGATTGCTGGCACACAATGCTTTTGATTTCAATGTGGTCTATTTTTTATTCATAGTTGATTTATGTTTTAAAAAGTTGATTTCTATCTCCTTTTTTTGCACTATTGGGTTTAGATAATGCAGTACTAAAGCAAAAATAAACCAAACTATGGTGGTTGTTTAAAGCATTTCTTTGGTATGACCAGAGCTGTCTGCTAATTGATTGTTAAGTTTGGGCTTATTTGTATTCTTCTGAATCAGATACACCAGCTAAACTCCTAGGATACCAAAGGATCATGGCACAGAAAGAAATGGCCTCTTTTTGTTACCGATAGTATTAATACCAGATGTAATTATTATGTTAAACAGTTAAGCCCTTGGTACACTGATTTGATGTTCATTTAAAGAATGTATAACTTTTTAAAGTAAGTCGATTAACATCATTATTATTGTGTGCATAGGAATATCATACAAACCTATTGCTTTCCACGTTTAAAATATCTACTTCAGAGTGGATATTTGATGTGACTACTTGATTCATAGTCTCAGTGAACTTTAAGAAGTAACTTTCCAGTAGAATGAGGAAGTTAGGCAATTCATTAAATAGAAACAGTATATCAAATCTTTCTGTGTAGAAACATTAAAAAAAATTAGGTGATGCTTTTTGGTCTTTTAAAAGATCATCTAGATAATGCAGGTGGTCAGACCTTGTTGGTTCTGCAAATTCAAATAGTATTTTGAAAACTAGGTTATTCTGTCTGTCAAAGTCCTGGTAAAAAAAATACTTCATACAGTGATTCAGGCCGTTAAGAACTTAATTACTAACTGGATGTTTTGCACATGCTAAATAGAAAAAAAATTGGAATTTCCTACCAAGAAAATTCATTCATTGTACTTTGTCAGCTGCACAAAACCATAACTCTTTAAATTTATTTCTCCTTACCTATCATTACCACAAGTTTAAAAGAATAATTTCAGCAGTCATGTCAATCATTTTCACACCAGTCTATAAACCTATCAGACACATCTTGTGAAGATGGTCATGCCCCTAGTACATCAAGCTATTACCATTGTTGCAATAATATCCAAAAATGTGAGTCAATTTAGTTCTGTTTACCTCCGTATGACTTTACAAGTTATCCTTATTTTGTAAATCTAGATGCCTAAAAAATGTTCATTGTTAATACTATTGCTTTGTTGTTAAATATCTCGTTGATACTGGTCAGAACCCATACATTGAGTTGTACAAGTTAATAGGAATACTGAACTTTGCATGTAGCCCCCCCACCCCCCCCAAGATTGCATGATGTGAATCTATGAAGCCCACAAAAAATGTCTGTTGTTTTGTACATCCAGACACCCAGGCAGTCACTTGATAATATTTGGGAATTTCTATCAATTTGTGTTTAATTTAGCATTTTTGCTTCTGAACATTTACATGGCTTTTCAAGCCTCCCACAATTCATGCATGTTAGCTGCCTTGTGAGGGTAGGAAAACATGGGATTGGATTTACTTATTTGACAACGAGCAATTAAGGTACTTAGACCATTGGGTTAAATCAGGAGTTGATCTCACTGTGATGCAGGTAATGGCACTTCAAGCTGGGTTTCTTTGGACTGGGAGGCTTATCACCTAATTATCAGTTGAAATCATTATCCGTTAACTCCTTCTGAAAGTGTGCATGTATGGACGGACATTAAGTGATAATCAGGTCTGGCTCAGTTGTAGTGCCTGGTCAGAGCAAATCTCATTTGGATAATGGGCACTAATGAAGATGATGGAGGTTATGGAATCCCCGTGTAATGTGACAATGAAGAATGAATTTGGCATTGAAAATTTGGCAAGAGAGTAAAAATCAGTGTATAATAAGACCAGGAATGTGAAGGAATTATTTACAATAGCAGACAAATCTGGTTGATATTTCAGCCTAGTTTGGAAATGCAACTTGATAACCCAAATGCTCTGAAATGTCAGATGGCTTAATCTTTTGGCTAATGTTCAGTCATCCCTTGGGTCTTAACTCTATGCACTCATATCCATTGATCTGTCTCCACTTCCTTTGCTATCTTAAATAGAGTAGGCACCCTCTGCCTCGCTCTGCATGGCTATTTTTCCTGTGTTTTCTACATTATCGTTATTTGATTGGCTAAATACTAATGTTATGATGTGTGCAATTGTTCACAACAACAAATTGTATTTTTTTTGTTAGGTTTACATAAGGATTGCATTTCTGTGCTTTATATCTCCTGGAAAAATAAAACATTGTTAACAAAACGAGATGGAAAACAGTTTTGTATAATTGAGTATTGTAATGTCCATTTTAATTTCAAAATGTTGAATAATATTTTGCATTTTCTTGTTTTAATTCTAAAAGATTTTATAACAGTATAAATCATGTCTGTATACTTGTGATTTGAAAGGATTATTTTTAAGTAATTGAACTTAAATACCAAGTCTACAGCTGTTTGTAATCAGCAGTAAATTGATCTATTCTGATCATATTACTAATTATTTTTAAATAGATTGAGAACTGCTCACAGTCCTGATTTGTATTCACTATTATTTTGTTTAGGCACATGGCCACACATTCACCACAAAAAACACACAAGTGCACCTACTGTGAAAAAATGTTCCACCGGAAAGATCATCTGAAGAACCACCTTCAGACTCATGATCCAAATAAAGAAGCCTTCAAGTGTGAAGAATGTGGCAAAAACTACAACACCAAGCTGGGCTACAAGCGTCACCTAGCACTGCACGCTGCTACCAATGGTGACCTAACCTGTAAAGTATGCCTTCAGACATTTGAGAGCACAGAGGTTTTGCTTGAACACCTGAAATCCCATTCAGGCAAGTCGTCAAGTGGAGTCAAGGAAAAAAAGCACCAGTGTGACCACTGTGACCGACGGTTCTACACTCGAAAAGATGTTCGGAGACACATGGTAGTCCACACAGGCAGGAAGGACTTTCTTTGTCAGTATTGTGCTCAGAGGTTTGGGAGGAAGGACCACCTGACAAGACACATGAAGAAGAGTCATTCGCAGGAGTTGCTGAAAATTAAGACTGAGCCATCTGATGTAATGGGTCTGATTCACTGCAGTCCACCTGTAACAGTGAAGGAGGAACTTAGTCCAATGATGTGTATGGCTTCTAAGGAGACAGTAAGTAAGCCATTTACTAGTTTGCCAATGAGCATGTACAGTTCACACATTCAAGCCATGACAAATTCAGGATCATCACATAGCCTGGTTGCTAGTTCTCTAGCTATGGGAATGGGTTGCCAGATGGAATCCCCGTCCTCAATTCATTCAGCACCTCCTCAACCCCCTTCTAAGTATCAGATTGGATCTACCTCATATGCCACTGGCTTGCCTGAGAAGCCAACAAAAATTGAAATGGAAAGTTACTTAATGGACTTGCACAGCAGTTTGCCACTTTCATCCCATGAATCTCAGCCTGCACCAACTAAAGTAGGCTTAGATTCCCAAACTGGGCCTCTGGATGACATTTCTGGTGAACATTTACTCTCCAAAGGCCCTGCTATAATTACTGACTCCCTCTGTACAGCAAACATGGATTTTTCCCATTTGCTGAGCTTTTTACCACTGAACCACCCTACGTACAATCCACCTGTTTCAGCAGGGGGGCTGGTAATGGGCTATACACAAAGTGAGCCTCAGTCTTTACTTACCTCTCTTCAGCCTCAACTGCAGGACTCCCAAGGATCTGGAAATGGCCTAAGCCTTGGGCCTCTTCATCCATTGTCTCCGGTCTTTACTACCAGTTTGAGCACAACAACATTGCCACGTTTCCACCAGGCATTCCAGTGAACTGCTGTTGGATGTATTATTTAGTAGTCTGTGCTTGGAGTGGAATCTACTGAAGCGCATAAGGCTTTCTGGAACTCGAGGGGAAGCTGAAGCTTTGATTAAGGCAATTTCCGTTATCCAATCTAATCCATAATATGGCGTTTTAAAAGTCCGTTAGCAACTTAGGCATTCATAAACATTGAGCCTTTTGCTTTGTACACTTTCAACATGGATACAAATCCACATGGGGACTGAACATATCAGAACTCAGAGAAGTGGATGAGTTTTAATGTGAAAATTACTCCCCAGCTAGCTAGATGATTCATACTTTTTTAACATTCATTGGAGATCTGTTACAAATGTAAAGTTATTCCATGAGTTAAATGTCTGAGAGAGAATTTTAGAGAAAAATTAGTGAAGGATGGGATAAATTATAAATCTAGTTATTATGGCATTATGCAAATACATTGGCTTCTGCTTTGTCAATCTGGCTTGGCCAGCTGTCCATATTAAGCTTTTTTAACAGAAATATTGTGTCCCACAGTAAGATCACTGTAAGAAGAGGTTTTTGCATGGCCAAAATGATTGTGCCCATAATGTGAATCGTTAAAATAATTAACAAACTAGACACATTTTGTACATATTAACTTGCAAATTCTCACGAAGCATAATTGACTTCTTTAACTATTCAAAAAGATAGAGCCTAGATGTGTGTAATATCTGTAGGTAATTGCTCAGCACGTTCTTGTGGCTGTCTTCATTTTAACAGTAGCATTAACCCATTTTAGGTATAATTATCAATGCAGATTAAAGTAACCATCAGAAACAGTCCCTATGGACACTAAGTTAAAAATGTTGGAAATAATAATCCTAGCCTTTTTTATATGATGATATTTGTCATTCTGGGTTTCTAAAACTTACCATTGAATCCTATTTATTTTTTATAGGAAAGCAGCGGTTTTCATATTTAAATATTTCTCATGAGGGTAAATGTCATTTATTTATATGAACACTTTAACCCATGGTTGATACATTAATAAACATCTTACTGTGTTGCATGGAGCTGTAACAAGAACTCATGCAGTAATCTGTTTTTGAGAGATTTGAACAACACCAGTAGCTCACTTACAACAAAGATAAGATGTACAACATGTTTAAAGAAATCAGTAGTTGTAAATTCTACTGCTGATTAATTTAGGGTACAGATTGAGCACCTAGGTGATCATTAGGTTGCTAAATCAAGGAACACTCTGGTGTTCACTCCAAGCACTGTAAATGCATTTCTCACTAGAGGTAACATTTGCAAGCAGTATTGAAAGGAACAGACTAAGTCAAAGTAGACCACGTGGATTGCAACAAAGGTACGCACATGTACAAAATAATCCCAGCTGTTTGATCAAATTTAGATGCAGATTTTTACACAAGTCTGGGTCTTTTTTTCTAAACTATTTTAGGTTTTTTTCTTGCCTCCAGATTTGTGGCACAATTTAAAGTATAGTATTTTAAATAAAAATTTTAATGTCATAATAGCCAGAATGTAAATGTGTGTGGTGGAGTTTTCCTTCCAACACTAATTTTACTGTTAAAGACACACTGAACACTCTCAACTCATAGCTTAACGGGGAGGTATTATGGCTTTATTATAATGCAGTTGCTTCTAATATTTTAATCATCCTGCCTTTTACACCTGAGTAATAACCCTAAATTGTTTCTGCCTATTCATTTAAAACCCAAATGTATCTTCAAAAGACATTATGATATACATCTCTGTATGATACTTATAATGCATATTTTAGAAAATTTAGCTCCAAATAGTAGTTAAACACAAGCTAATTGAATTCTTAACCATTTTCTGCGAGAAATGCATTGTTGGCTTGTAGATGTAGTAATCTTAAAAATTTATTGAATATTGCTAGACCTTTATATAGTGAATATGTACTTTGAAAATATTGTATCTTTTCTTTGTATTTAGGAACTGTGAGATCTAGAAAGGATACAGAACAGGGTGTTTGATTTAAGAATACCCTGATAATATTAAGTCAGGGTCTCAAAGATTTTTATGTTATGCTTGTGTTTTAATGTAAAGATTTTAGTTCCGTTACTATTTTGCCTCTCCTGACAGTGTTCTGACTATTCTGGCCACCTGAGGCTTTGAGCTATTTGATTCCTTATTTCACAGTTGTTTTTGAGCAGGACCTCACAAAGACACAACACACCACCTCATGCATGTTTCTTGTTATAAAACCTAGGAAAAAAACTACACCTGGCTTACAATGAATATGAAGGCTAGTTCGCAATCTATTTAGAAACAAATAGAAGTAATTTTTTTTGCTGTGCATATACAAAAGCCTAGGTCTCCATGACAAAATAAATGTTCCTCTTGTAACTCACGCATATTAGTTTTTGTATAATTAGGATTAAATAATATCACTGCCAAATTATTCTGCTGAAGAACTTTCATGGAATTCCTGTCAATTGAAATGCAGACAATTAATTACAGCAATTGTACAGTAATGTATTAGCAAATATCTGGATTTCCTAAATTCACTATTTTGAGAAATTTTAGACGTAGTATGAATGGAAAAATTGTTAATTTGTATCATGCTTTAATTTTCCCTGCAACAAAGGATAATTGTTTACATCACGAATATTTTGGAAGGAAATGTGTTGAGACAACTGTGGATAGATATGTCTTAGTTATCCTTAAGGTCAAAATCAAGTGCAGCGAAACTGATAATTGGCATCATCAATATTTTTGGATTTTCTGGACTATTTAATATTCTTATTAATAACCCAAGATATTTTTGGTTCATTCTTTTTTGATACTTCACAGTAGTTATATGTTTTCCAGTGAACCTGGTATGTTTAAAGGGAGACTGGAAAACAGGGCTGCAGGAATTTGGAACTATTGGGTACCAGATTATTGGAATTGTACTCTAGAAATTCTATTCGCCTGCACATTCAACAAGTGCTTAACTTTCAATGAACTTATTTCTTGTATTCATTGTAAGGCTCTTGTGTGGTTATTTTGCAGTTCTAGCACTTTCAGAAATCTTTATAGGAGAGTATATCTTCAGCACCATAAACTCGTAATTAATCTTTTATGAAGTGCCGTTTTTGTTAGATGTTTTAGTATTATGACAGAGCATTACAGTGTTCTTGTATTACTACCATTCAGCTGCTCATTCTTTAATGCTTGGGATGTCTGATGCATAAACCAACTTATTGTGTAAACCAGACTCACTCAGATCCTACTCTTGTTTGAACCTGGATGGTGGAGACACCAAATGTTTTAATTATTGCTGCAAGTCTACATTATTCAAAGGTTTAATCACCGTATTTGGAGTTGTACAAGTTGTATCCTCCTTTGGAATTGTTTACTAATGATTTATACATCAGATGGCCTAGAGTCAGTGTGCTTCCATAGTTGCACAATTTCTCTGTATTTTGTAAAGTTCTTTACAGTTAAGAGTATTGTCTATATTTGTACTGATATTTTAGGACTGAATGAAAGCAGATCAAGATAAAGTAATTTGCCCATTTTATATTTTTTCAAAAAATAAATGTGCCTGCTCCTAATGAAAATGAATTATCTTTGGGATTTAAGGCACAGCCATCATATTGGTATTTGCTGGATTTTTCTGCAGTGGATGACCGAAGACTGAAAATGTTTTGCTTCCTCAGAAAGCACTAATTACTGCTAAAATGATTTCCTCTCTCACTCTACCATGTGCCAAGCCTCACCTAGGACTAAAGTGAATGTGTAAAACACTTGATATGTGGAATCCACAAAGTGTCAACAGATCGCTAGTAAAAGTTGGAAAAACTGCAATCCATTTCTGTCCTTTATATATTGTATAGTAAATAGTATTTTCCCTGCATTTTGTTTATAAATTACTGCATTCTGTCATGACAGGATGTTTACTTCATATGGTAATCATTATTTTTATATAGCATTTTATTTACATACTACTGGTATTTGTACAAATGTATTTCAGGTTAAGAGCAATATAATCACATTTTTACATGAGTGTTTTCAGGTTTCATTTGCAATCTGTTGCTGCAGTTGAATTTGTTGGACATTTATTGGTAGATCCAAAGAAGTACTTCAAACATATTTACTTATTGTACATTATACATTGACTGCTACCATGTTACTTTTGAACAATTAAACAATGGAGCTTGAACTGCTAAATGTTCATTATTTACATTCATTTTGATTCCTTCTGAAGGCAGGCATCATTTCAAGGTTTGCATAAACTATTAACAGGACTAAATTTGCTATCTTAGTACAGAGAAACCATGCGGAAAGATAAATATGCTTGGTATTCATTTACCATTGGAAGCTTTCTGCTGTGGAGTACAGAACTTTAACTGCATTGCTGAATGTGTGTGTTTTTTGATAGTTTTTCTATTGTTAACTGTCACAATTCTTCTAGCTTCAAAGTAAGGTCATTGCCTATTTATGGATCATAATAAGAGTGTAATAACTAAGCCAAGCATCTGATTTAATCAACCTTTTATACAACCCACTAGTCCAGTGCTGCCTGATTTATTTAGTGGCATCTAGATCTTTTGGAGAATTTGGCACAATAAAACTGACAGATTCTGCATTTCCTATGAATGGGTGGTTTTAAGGTTTTCTTAATCTGTGTTCAACCAGGTTGGCAACAGATAATTAAACCACACGCAAGCTATTCACCCTGCATCGAAAGGATATAAATTGATGAATTCAATGTTAACACGAAGAAATCTGCAGATGCTAGAAATTCAAGCAACACACACAAAAAATGCTGGTGAATGCAGCAGGCCAGGCAGCATCTATAGGAAGAGATACAGTCGACGTTTTGGGCTGAGACCCATCGTCAGGACTAACTGAAAGAAGAGATAGTAAGAGATTTGATAGTGGGAGGAGGAGGTCCGAAATGATTGGAGAAGACAGGAGGGGGAGGGATGGAGCTAAGAGCTGGGAGGTTGATTGGCAAAAGGGATACGAGGCTGGAGAAGGGAGAGGATCATGGGATAGGAGGCCTAGGGAGAAAGAAAGAGGGAGGTGAGCAGATGTGCGTGAAATGGGAGAGATCAATGTTAATTGTTTTTGCATCTAATGGCTTCATCTATTGTATTTTGTTGGCCTGTTCTTACATTGCCTTAGTGATAACAACTGAGTTGTTAATCATTTAACTTTTTAGTAACAGGCAGCTATCCATATGGAGGTTTTAAGTCTGCGGCCATTAGTTGGTCTTTACCACAGGAACTGCAAAAAGTTAAGCAAATGTAAATATTTTATAACATTACAAACCCCAGTTCAAGGGTGTACTAGGAATTCTGTATTTTTAGAATACCTACATTTAAATTGTGCAAAGAGGTGTTTTAGTAAGGAATTTAAATTTCAGATTTTTTAATGTATATGTCTCTTTCCAATTAAGGTAGTGCAAGTTTATTAAATGATGAAACAATTTTTCACATTTTTCAGAGGACACTCAATTAAGTTTTGTTTTGAGAAAAGCTGGGTATTAGAATAGCTTCCATGATGTGTATAAGCATTTCTAGTTAAATGAACCAACTTGGAACAAAAAAAAGTTATTTGTACAGAATATTAAAATGTGACATTAATTGTAAGCTAATGTACATCAAAAGTAGTAATAAATATGTTGAGAATAGAAAATGCAACTAAACACATCTTCTAGTGTTCATACCAGGCTATCAGACCAGTAGACTCTAACTTTTTCTTAGAAATGGTCATAAAAAGTCTTGTAAGAATGTATATGCCAACTTCAAAAATATGTGGGGTGCTACTCATCCCTCTTTCAAAGGTGACCAATGATAGAGGTATAAAGGAATGAAAAGTGATTTATGTAGATCTACCTCTGAATAAAATCAGCTTTCAAAAATTCTTTACTTAGTTAACAAATTAACTACAAGTATTGTTACTGTAGTCTGTAAAGTTTGGTTCATTGCTTCTTGGACATAATTTTCCATCTATTTTGATGAGGCTAAAAGAATGATCACTGTAAAACCTCAATGTAATAAAGATCAATTGATTTAGTATAGTATTTGGAGAAAGCATTAGAAAATATTAATGTTGTAGACAAGCAGCATTTGAATTATCATTCAAGATCCAAGTAGCTATACTTAAAAATCTATTCATTTCTAGCTTTACAAGGGGCATATGGAGACAGCAAGGACTCAGAAAAAAATGTTCCTGCAGTTTAGCAATGACAGCCTATCTTCACCTAAAGACCCTAAATGATTAAAATTTTTGGATTATGCATTTTTCCGATTGGATTGTGTAGTTTAATTTGAGCAATCATCTCTAACCCATACAATGATTATGGAAAAGCATTATGGAAAAATACAAAACATGACTGCAGAAATGTATAAAAGAAAGTTGAAACACTTTTATACTCATTATATGAAGAGTAGCATGCCTTTGGAAACAATTACATACTTACAGTGCCTATGACCAAAAGCAAAAAGTACAAAATTGTTTATTTACACCATTGCATGAAAGTCACAAAATCAAATGAATCCCATGGAACCACTAAAGAAAAATAATCTAATGCAGCATTTAAATATTTAGAAATGTACAAAATTTAAATCACAGTAAACTTAATATCACCCATTTTCCCTTGTTGAGAGCTATTTTACTATCAATTATTAAAGAAGTGTACAGAAAAGCTAATCTATTGATTAATTGTCAAACAGACAAAAAAAAACTGGTGGTCTCTGTCCTGAATGAAGTCAGTGCAGTATTTTGTAATACTTCAACAGCAGACTAGTAAATAAGCATTGTGGTCATTTTCTCATTCATTCTAATAACAGATTCCAACACAATAAGAAACATGTTTACTCTTTATACACTTCCGATTGTATAAGTTGTAATTCATTTTCAATAAGTGATCCAAGGGAAAAAGAAAATATGTAAAAAGCTAAGTTAGTGCTATTAAGTATTTGACACCTTACTGTGTTACCCATGCACTTCGTAAAGAAAGTGCAGCTTTTTTCCTCCCCAGAATGCTGTTTTGCAGGCCTTTAAATCGGCACTTTACAGAAACCATGAAATCAATTTAGATGTGCTCAAACTTTTATGAATACTTCAATATTTCTATTGAAATTTGCAGATATGCCTCTATATTCACATCTAGAAATACACCATAGTCTTTTAATGAAGGTGCACGCCAAAATGCTGGTCAGTACAGCAATTTTAAACACTTAATAAACCACCTTTAAAACTAACAAATCTATAGGCATTTTGAATATGCACCTAGAGAAATTTAAGGCTTCTGCTTGTATGGTTCTTTCAATCACATGGGGAAATATTATTTACACCTGGACAAACTTTTTTGGTGTATGATCTACTTCAATTGTTTGGCTCAATACTATTACATGTTCAAACATGGTGTACTTCAACTGGATGTGCAAATGTTGAAAATAGGAAATCCATCAAATTATATGCATTTCATTCCAGGACATTGAGCATCTTGGCTTTCTTCACTAAAGCAATCAATGGAATAGACATTCATTATAAAAGATGAGTAAAGTAAGTCACCATGATATTTTGAGTTATATGTATTCTGTCCTTATTTTTAAAAAAAAACTTTCTTCAAGTTAATAGAGCTGCGTTCAAATTACAAGTAATGGATTTCTTTGATCAGACAAAAATTGCAATTTATTTTCTAGAATTGTTTTGTAAATTGGGTCTGGCTACAAAGTAGTTCTATTTCTAGACACAACCATTTCCTATCTATTTGTAAAATACTTCAACATTTAAGGTATGGCTCCTTAAGAGGCAAATATATTTCCAGTCATAGATTTTTAAAGTGTCTGGCATATCAATAATCAATATGAAGTAAAACTTAAGTTTTTAATGTATAATTATAATGACATTGGGCAGAAATGGGATAGTTATTTCCTAAAAAAATTAGTATTTATTCAGCATTCTATGTCTGTTCTCCAAAAGGGGCCCCGTTTTTAAAATCAAACAGGTATTTAAAAAAAAAAGTCTTATAAACATTGTTGCCCACTCACACCAAAAGTGAACATCGTGCATTGCCCCAAGTTGAAAGAAATTTTTCAAAATAATAATCTTCAGAATCTAGAGTTGCTTGTCAATATGTTCATTAACTTTTATAGTTGGAAGGCCCATCATAAACCAAACATCATCAAGTTTGTCTTTTCAGTCTATTTTTACAGCAGCATAGATTTTGCGTATGAACATGTATGCAGCATAAAATCCAATCGTCCCAGTAAGTAGCCAAAAAGAGAGCACCATCAGGGTTGTGTAGCCAAAATACAGCAATGATGGGATGAATTCCACAATATCCAACTAGAGAGAAAAAAAAAGTATTTAAATCAAGAATTGTTTGAGGATGTGGATGTCAAAATAATAAAAAGTAAACCATCCTTACCTTATTAACAAAATAAAATATGGCGTAAACAAGCACATAAAATGCAGACCCTCCAGACACCATGAATGTTCTCCACCACCATCTATAATCCTGAAATGTTAAAAAGAAAAAGTTAGTCTTAATCAGAACCAGATTTCCTTTAATGGATGCACCTCAACAGAAACTTAATATTCATCCGAAGGTTATCCCAGCTAAACAATTCTGCTCAGGTGTATTCTAGTAATATGGAATTTGGTACTAAACAACTGATGGAGCTAATATAGAAATCTGACTCGCACTACTGGCAGCTTGTTTTACTGTTAGCTTTCATTATTAAAGATCATTGAGGTTTGCAGATTAATTTTAGTAGCAGTGAAGGTGACTCCCTGCTTTCTTCCACAGGCAAAGTTATTGCAATGATCCCACCCCCGCGATTAAGCAGCCGTTCCCAAATCACAGACTGGATTCTATCTTCATGAAGCAGAATGGATACCATCTTTAGTGCACAATTCCAAAAAACAATGCAGGGAGCAACATCAACTACTATATAGGGGCTTTTCTGCCTTAAATCTTGGACACATCAATTGTGAAGACCTGTGAAATATTTTGATCAGAGCTTAAATGGAGTAACACATAACAGACCCAATCGACATGTAGACACATCAAGAAAGAAACATGATCCCCACAAAACTTCCCAATATTTCCTTTCACCCCTAATAAGTTTAGTCGAAAGGAACAAACAGGCAAGTTTTCAACCTTAATCACTTCTGCTCAGGAATCCTGGTCTTTCCCAATTATAATCATTGAACTAGTGTGCAGACAACACACGTTGGAAGCTCAACTCCAATTTCTCTGACTCACACTTTAACATCTGTTAAACTAAGATTCTCTACCAATCTGTTGCCTACACCAAAGGGTAGGTTATAACAGCCTATTAATTTACTGACATCTTTCAGACATGGGAGTAAAATGGAGCATCTCGAAAACAAGAGAAAATCTGCAGATGCTGGAAATCCGAGCAACACACACAAAATGCTGGAGGAACTTAGCAGGCCAGGCAGCATCTATGGAAAAGAGTGCAGTCGACATTTCGGGCCTGCTGAGTTCCTCCAGCATTTTGTGTGTTGCACCGTAAGAAAATGTAGGAAGTGCTAGGAAGGTGCCTGGATTAGATGGCATGTACGATAAGGTGAAGTTGGAGAAGCTATGATTGTTTTCACTGAAAGAGCAGAGGCTGAGGAGAGACCCAATAAGTTTAGATTGAGTACACCACCCCTATCGTTTTTCCCACGTTCAAAGTGTCTAGTACTAGAGGATGAGAGGGTGCAGAAGCAAATATGATGGATGCTCTTATGCACAGGAAGGTGCAGGGAACGGGGTGGGGGTGGGGAAAGAAAAATGGAGATAATGTAGACAGAAGGGGTTACTTAGGAGTTTAATTAATTTAGCACAACATAGTGAGCTAAAGGTTATGTTCTTTTTCTGTGCTTTTCCCTATTAACGTAAACCTTCCACACAGTCAGTACCAAGAAGAGGATCAAACCCAGGCCCCTGGACTTGCAAAGCAACAGCATTACTTGCTGTGCCACTATGCTACCTTACTGGAGGAAATTTATGCTCATTCAATAGTGAATGTCAAACAATCTTAGTTTATTGACAGTGGAGGGAAATTACAGTACTGCTTTCATGTGATTGAAGATCGGAGCTAGTACAAATGTGTGGTCAGTTTTATTAACCAATTACATCTTAAATCAAAACTTCACTTTAAGTTAATGGATTACCCAGACCAAGTTGGTTGGTGCAGAGCTAGGTTGAAGTTATCTTATTTGGTACAATTCACCAGGAAATTCTGATCTACACTTCCTGGGAAATGGCTGAAAGATAAAAAGATGTTGATTGGATTCCTAACAATTAGAGCAACACATCTTGAAGGAACACAGCAGGACAGGGAGCTCATATGGATGAAATTGAACAGTTGATGTGGTCACACCAGGGCCACGGGAGGCAGACAAGTGGGTCACGGTTAGGAGGGGGAAGGGGAAGAGGCAGGTAATAGAGAGTACCCCGGTGGCTGTGCCCCTTGACAATAGATACTCCTGTTTGAGTACTGTTGGGGGGGAACAACTTACCTGGGGAAACGACAGTGGCCATGCCTCCGGCACAGAGTCCGGCCCTGTAGCTCAGAAGGGTAGGGAAAGGAAGAGGAGGGCAGTTGTAACAGGGGACTCGATAGTAAGGGGGTCAGACAGGTGATTCTGTGGACGCAGTCCAGAGACCTGGATGGTAGTTTGCCTCCCTGGTACCAGGGTCCGGGATATTTCTGATTGCCCCCAAGATATCCTGAAATGGAAGGGTGAGGAGCCAGAGGTCGTGGTACATATAGGTACCAATGACATAGGAAAAGGGAAAAGGTCCTGAAAGGAGAATATAGGGAGTTGAGAAGAAGGACCGCAGAGGTAGTAATCTCGGGATTACTGCCTGTGCCACGCAACAGTGAGAGTAGGAATGCAATGAGGTGGAGGATAAATGCGTGGCTGAGGGATTGGAGCAGGGGGCAGGGATTCAAGTTTTTGGATCATTGGGACCTCTTTTGGCACAGGTGTGACCTGTACAAAAAGGACGGGTTACACTAGAATCCTAAAGGGGACCAATATCCTGGCGGGGAGATTTCTGAGGGCTACTGAGGTGACTTTAAACTAGAATGGTTGGGGGGTGGGAATCAAATTGAAGAGACTAGGAGAGAGGAGGTTAGTTCACAACAGGGGAATGAGAACAAGTGCAGAGAGTCAGAGGGGTGTAAAATGAGGGTAGAAGCAAAAAGTAGTAAGGTGAAAAGTAAAAGTGGCAGGCCGGCAAATCCAGGGCAAAAATCAAAAATGGCCACTTTTCAACATAATTGTACAAGGGCTAAGAGTGTTGTAAAAGTGAGCCTGAAGGCTTTGTGTGTCAATGCAAGGAGCATTCGTAACAAGGTGGATGAATTAAAAGTGCAGATTGTTATTAATGAATATGATATAGTTGGGATCACAAAGACATGGCTCCAGGGTGACCAAGGATGGGAACTCAACATTCAGGGATATTCAATATTCAGAAGGGATAGACACGAAAGAAAAGGAGGTGGGGTAGCATTGCTGGTTAGAGAGGAGATTAATGCAATAGAAAGGAAGGACATTAGCCAGGAGGATGTGGAATCGATATGGGTAGAGCTGCAAAACACTAAGGGGCAGAAAACGCTGGTGGGAGTTGTGTACAGGCCACCTAACAGTAGTAGTGAGGTTGGGGATGGTATTAAACAGGAAATTAGAAATGCGTACCATAAAGGAACAGCAGTTATAATGGGTGACTTCAATCTACATATAGGTTAGGTGAACCAAATTGGTAAGGGTGTTGAGGAAGAGGATTTCTTGGAATGTATGGGGGATGTTTCTTGAACCAACATGTCGAGGAACCAACTAGAGAGCAGGCTATTCTAGACTGGGTATTGAGCAATGAGGAAGGGTTAATTAGCAATCTTGTCGTGAGAGGCCCCTTGGGTAAGAGTGACCATAATATGGTGGAATTCTTCATTAAGATGGAGAGTGATATAGTTAATTTAGAAACAAAGGTTCTGAACTTAAAGAAGGGTAATTTTGAAGGTATGAGATGTGAATTAGCTAAGATAGACTGGCAAATGACACTTAAAGGGTTGACGGTGGATATGCAATGGCAAGCATTTAACGATTGCATGGATGAACTACAACAATTGTTCATTCCAGTTTGGCAAAAGAATAAATCAGGGAAGGTAGTGCACCCGTGGCTGACAAGGGAAATTAGGGATAGTATCAATTCCAAAGAAGAAGCATACAAATTAGCCAGAAAAAGTGCTCACCTGAGGACTGGGAGAAATTCAGACTCCAGCAGAGGAGGACAAAGGGCTTAATTAGGAAAGGGAAAAAAGATTATGAGAGAAAACTGGCAGGGAACATAAAAACTGACTGTAAAAGCTTTTATAGATATGTGAAAAGAAAAAGATTGGTTAAGACAAATGTAGGTCCCCTAGACAGAAACAGGTGAATTGATTATGGGGAGCAAGGACATGACAGACCAATTGAATAACTACTATGGTTCTGTCTTCACTAAGGAAGACATAAATAATCTTCCCGAAATAGTAGGGGGCAGAGGGTCCAGTGAGATGGAGGAACTGAGGTAAATACATGTTAGTAGGGAAGTGGTGTTAGGTAAATTGAAGGGATTAAAGGCAGATAAATCCCCAGGGCCAGATGGTCTGCGTCCCAGAGTGCTTAAGGAAGTAGCCCAAGAAATAGTGGATGCATTAATGATAATGTTTCAAATCTCTTTAGATTCTGGACTAGTTCCTGAGGACTGGAGGGTGGCTAATGTAACCCCGATTTTTAAAAAAGGAGGGAGAGAGAAACTGGGGAATTATAGACCAGTTAGCCTAACATCGGTGGTGGGGAAAATGCTAGAGTCAGTTATCAAAGATGTGATAACAGCACATTTGGAAAGCAGTGAAATCATCGGACAAAGTCAGCATGGATTTGTGAAAGGAAAATCATGTCTGACGAATCTCATAGAATTTTTTGAGGATGTAACTAGTAGAGTGGATAGGGGAGAACCAGTGGATGTGGCATATTTGGATTTTCAAAAGGTTTTTCACAAGATCCCACACAGGAGATTAGTGTGCAAACTTAAAGTACACGGTACTGGGGGCAAGGTATTGATGTGGATAGAGAATTGGTTGGCAGACAGGAAGCAAAGAGTGGGAATAAACGGGACCTTCTCAGAATGGCAGGCAGTGACTAGTGGGGTACCGCAAGGCTCAGTGCTGGGACCCCAGTTGTTTACAATATATGTTAATGACTTAGATGAGGGAATTAAATGCAGCATCTCCAAGTTTGCGGATGACACAAAGCTGGGTGGCAGTGTTAGCTGTGAGGAGGATGCCAAGAGGATGCAGGGTGACTTGGATAGGTTAGGTGAGTGGGCAAATTCATGGCAAATGCAATTTAATGTGGATAAATGTGAGGTTATCCACTTCAGTGGCAAAAACAGGAAAACAGATTATTATTTGAATCGTGGCCGATTAGGAAAAGGGGAGGTGCAACGAGACCTGGGTGTCACTATACACCAGTCATTGAAAGTGGGCATGCAGGTACAGCAGGCAGTGAAAAAGGTGAATAGTATGCTGTCATTCATAGCAAGAGGATTCGAGTACAGGAGCAGGGAGGTACTACTGCAGTTGTACAAGGCCTTGGTGAGACCACACCTGGAGTATTGTGTGCAGTTTTGGTCCCCTAATCTGGGGAAAGGCATTCTTGCCATAGAGGGAGTACAAAGAAGGTTCACCAGATTGATTCCTGGGATGGCAGGACTTTCATATAATGAAAGACTGGATGAACTGGGCTTATATTCGTTGGAACTTAGAAGATTGAGGGGGAATCTTATTGAAACGTATAAAATCCTAAAGGGATTGGACAGCTAGATGCAGGAAGATTGTTCCCGATGTTGGAGAAGTCCAGAACGAGGGGTCACAGTTTGAGGATAAAGGGGAAGCCTTTTAGGACCGAGATTAGGAAAAACTTCTTCACACAGAGAGTGGTGAATCTGTGGAATTCTCTGCCACAGGAAACAGTTGAGGCCAGTTCATTGGCTATATTTAAGAAGGTTATATATGGCCCTTCTGGCTAAAGGGATCAGGGGGTATGGAGGGAAGGCTGGTACAGGGTTCTGAGTTGGATGATCAGCCATGATCATACTGAATGGCGGTGCAGGCTTGAAGGGCCGAATAGCCTACTCCTGCACCTACTTTCTATGTTTTGGGTTGGACTGATGAAGATCTTGCCTGAGATGTCAAAAGTTCATTTACCTTCATAAAAGCTATTTGACCTGTTAAGTTCCTCCAGCAGTTTGTGTTGCTCCAGATTCCAGCATCTGCAGTCTCATGTTTCCTAACAGTAAGAATTTTATAAGCAAATTTAAAATCACTATGCCCCTCCCAAGTTAATAAATCCTCAGTACATCAACTGAACTCGCTACTTGCAGGTTAAAAAGACAAAGTTATTTGGGAAGGCAATTACTTCCACTAGTGACATCATACAGGATTAGCACTATTTATTGATGGTCCGCAAGTTGCCTTAAAGGTTCTGTTGAACACAACCTATACCTAATAAAAGCCATAAAGAGAAAACAAAAATAACAATTTCACTTTCTCTTGATAATGAAAAAAGATCGGAAGGTCTTTGTTAAAATATGAAATTGATACAAAATGAAAACTAAGGAATTATACTCAGAGCTTAATAGTTATATCTGATCATACCTCTGCACAGAGTTGGAAGTACACCATGACAATGCTGATTTGAGAGCATGACACTACCAAGATAATGAATACCAAAAATAAGAATCCAAAGAGATAATAGAATTGGTTCTCCCAAATTGCCTGTAAAAGAAAAAAGTAAAATCATTTAATTCCTTGTGATTCTAACATAGTTTACTTTGACTGGAATTCTCTCTCTCTCTCTCTGGCTATCCATCCCATAGGATGATGATGGTTCCTTTCAGTCAGTTGGTGGGGTTTATACCCAACTCCTCAGAAAGGAACACCATGTGTGTGAGTGGATTTTAGGTGAGTAGGGGGTTGCACAGGTCCAGACCCACCCTCTCGACATCCCCTCCTGGATCCAGTGGCATGGTGGGGTTCAAGACGGCTGGGGGAAGTTCTATTGCAGTGAATGGCTAGACCAAGCTTCGATGCAAGGGATGCCCTTTCCGTGCTTCATGGCACGTGTTTGCCAGATGGCCATTGACCCTACGAGAGGGTTCATCCACCCTTTGACAGGTCTTGTTTTTCGTTCTGCAGTGTGTCTAGCCACCCTCCTCACCAGGCAAGCCTGGTGGGGGAACCGGTTTAGTCACCGACCACCCAACCATGCGACAGGTAGTACTGGGTTATATGGTACCAGTAGCACTCAGACGAGTGACCTGACAATTGAAATTACAGCATCTGGGTCAATAGGGATATTTTACTTTTAGACCATAAGACCTAGGAGCAGAATCAAGTCATTCAGCCTATCGTCTGCTCTTCTAGTCCATCATGGCTGATTTGTTACACCTCTCAACCCTGTTCTCCTGCCTTCTCACCGTAATCTTTAATGTCTTACTAATCAAGAACCTGTTCTTAAATACACTCAGTGACTTGGCCCCCACAGGCCTCTATGGCAATGAATTCCACAGATTCACTATCCTCTGGCTAAAGAATTTTTTCTCTCATCTGTTCTTTAAAAAAAAACATTTCTCAGTTCTGCGGCTGTTCTCTCTGGCCCTAGACTCCCCCACTTTAAGACACATGCTCTCTACATCCACTCTATCCAGACCTTTCAATATTCAACAGGTTTCAATGAGATCGAGCCAAATGCTCCTCATATTAACTTTTTCTCTTGAACCTCCTCTGGACTCCCTCCATGCCAGCACACCCTTTCTTAGATAAGGGGCCCAAAACTGCTCACAAATTCCAAGTGTGGTCTGACCAATGCCTTATAAACCTTCAGTATTACATCCTTGCTTTTGTTTTCTAATTCTCAAAATGAATGCTAACATTACATTTGCTTTCTTTACCATTGATTCAACTTGCAAGTTAACCTTTACGGAATCCTGCACAAATTCTCCCAAGACCTTCTGCATCTCTGATTTTTGAATTTTCTCCCCATTTACAAAATAGTCCACATACTTATTCCTTCTGCCAAAGTGCATGACTATGCACCTCCCTACATTATATTCCATCTGCCACTTCCTTCACCCAATCTGTCTAAGTCCTTCTGCAGACACTCTTCTTCCTAAATACTACCTGTCCTTCCACCTCCTATCTTTGTATCATCCACGAACTTGGCCATAAAGCTACCAATTGCTTCATCCAAATCACTGACATACAACATGCAAAGAAGCAGTCCCAACACTGATACCCACAGCACGCCTTTATACCCACCCTTTGGCTATTGCCAGTCAGTCATTCGTCTATCCTAGTACCTCACCTGTAATACCACAGGCTCTTATTTTGTTACGCAACCTCATGCACAGCACTTTGTTAAAGACCTTCTGCAAGTCTAAATAAACAATATCCATTGACTTCTATCTTTCCTGTCTGTTATTTCGCATCTTTACTGTATATTACCTTGGATAACAAAAAAGGATTCCATTTACAAAGAGCACTGAGCAGATAAAAGGTTTACCAAATTAAAGGAATATGATTTATTATCTTGATGAAAAACTTTTCATGTTTTGCCAAATAATAACAAAACACAAGCAGAAATATCAAGGGTAAAAGTGATAAATGAACATTTTCTTACAAATCCTTCAATAATCGCTAGATAATTTTGGGGACAGCAATACATGGGCTTTCATTGGTTAAAAACTTTAAAATCTAAGAATGGGAAAGAGAAAAAAGAAATTACACGTATGCAATTAGCATCAACTAAAATTTACTCACACTGAAAATAAAGAACAGTTCGATAAACATGGCACCAAACGGTAGGATACCAGCCATAAGAATTCTGCAAAATACAAGCAGTAAATTTGGATATGGCACAAATACAATAAATTGGATCAGTACATTTTTTAAATACAGTGTAATAAGGCACATTGGTATTAGGGACATAGTGATGTTGGGTCTTTTGAAGAATATAAGGTAGCCAAAACCTGGAGGCTGAGATTTTTGTATCCACAAGGTTCCAACAGGCTGGAGAATAGCCAGTGTTCTTTTAAGGAAGACATTCAAGATAATCCAGCAAATTGTAGGATGATGGGCCTTAAATAAGTGGTAGAGAAATTACTGAAGATTCTTATGGACAGGATTTAGACAATTTTGGAAAAGCATTGACTTTTTAGGGATAGTTAAAATAGTGCAGAGGATGTTATGCCTCACAAACCTGATTTGATTTTATTTTGAGATGTGTAAGGTTGCGTATGTTTTACATGAGCTTTAGTAAACCATTTAATGAGGCCTCCATGGTAGGCAGATGCAAAAAAATAAGTCACAACAATCCACAATAACTTAGTGGAAGGGCTGCAAAGTTGGCTTGGCCATAGATGATAGAGGGTAGTGGTGGAGGGGTATCATTCTAACAGGAGGTCCATGACCAGTCATCATCTACAAGGATCAGTACTGGGACCTCTGTTGTTTGTAATGTACAAATGATTTGGATGAAAATGTAAAACA
Source organism: Mobula hypostoma (assembly GCF_963921235.1). Classification (NCBI taxonomy): domain Eukaryota; kingdom Metazoa; phylum Chordata; class Chondrichthyes; order Myliobatiformes; family Myliobatidae; genus Mobula; species Mobula hypostoma. The sequence continues at coordinate 193,115,492 of NC_086098.1, forward strand.
ATTATGGACAACACAATTAGTGAAACTGCAGACAGTAAAGAACAAGCAGGATGTATATCTGTTAGAAACTTGGGGAGAGAAATGGCAAGTGGAGTTTAATGTAGACAAGTGTAGGTGATGCACTGATGACGTAATAAGCAATAAATGCGAGCAGAAAGTATACAATAAATGGCAGGACCTTTGGGAACAAGTCCATATCTCACTGAAAGTGGCAACAAATGTAGAATGTGGTATAGAAGGCACACAACATGCTTGCCTTTATCGGTCAGGGCACTGTGTATAATAGTTGGCAAGTCATATTGTAGTTGTAGACTACACTTTGAGTATTGTGTGCAATTCTGGTTGCTACACTATAGGATGTGGATGTTTTGGAAGAATCTAGAAGATCATTACCAGGATTGCAGAGTATTAGCAGTAAGGAGGGGTTCAGCTGGAATAAGGAAGGCCAAGAGGTGACCTGACAGGAATACATGAAATTATGACAGGCAAATAGGGTAGATAGGCCAGTCTCTTCCCAGCCCCCAATGGAAATCTTAAATACTAGATTTATGAGGTGAGTTTTTACATCAAATGAAAGTACCTGGAAAGTACTGCTAGGAAAAGCAGTGGAAGCAGATGCAATAGTGACAACGAGGCATTTAGACACATGAACAAGCAAAAGAATGAAGGGATATTAACCACATGTGGATCGATGGAATTAGTTTAGTTTGATATCATGGTTAGCACAGATAATGTGAACTGAGGGCCTGTTCCTGTGCTGTGCTATATTTATGACTAATAACAGACCATTAGTATTGACTGGCAGGACAACCACAGAACACAAACTTGAAACTATCACAAAACTGAATTGATAACTGCCTTTTTCTACATGGCAGATGATTTTAATGAAGCCTGCCATAAATCCTTGTTGAAACAAGTTCATAAAGACTTAAAATAAAATTATTTTATTGCATAAAGAGCAAATAAAGCATATATGGAGAAAAGAGAGAGGGTGTTTAAGCTAGTTAACCAATGTGGAGAAAAACAATGACAATGATTGGGTGACAATTCTGCTTGCATAATTCAAATGGACTTGGAACAGATCAAAAGATAAATTAGTACAATCATTTTAAACTTGAAACAAAAAACTGAAATCTGTAACAAAATGAGAATATGTTAGAAGCACTAAACTGGTAAGTCAACATCTATGAAGCAAACACATAACTTTATTAACTGCTGAACGTTTCCAGCATTTATATTAAACTGTTAGAAAGGCCATGACTACCTTCTCAGAGCATTTAGGAACGGACAATAAATGTCAACCTTGCCATTGAAGCCTACATCCTGAGAAAACAAAAAAGTAAATTCCAGAAGGATTGTAACATGCAGTCTGCAGTGTAACATAAGCCTTTACCCCTAAAAAGCAATTTTAGAAGATCCTGTTGGGAAATGTAGAAATCTTTTATCTGTCCCTAATCTCCAGAAAATTCTACTCATTTCAATTCTGTAGCAGATCAATTTCTGAATGGAATTACTTTTGAAATACAATCTTGTGACTCTTTCTGGACAACTAGCTTTAAAAATCTATAATGCATAAGTTGACAATTAATTTGCGGAAGCGCAAGCTCATCTGCCTTGAATCAGGGAAGGCAAGTTGGAATATTTTCTCAATAATGAGAGCAGCAGCTGCACAACTGCAATGTAATTTAGATGTCAGGCAAGATAAAATGTGATCTTAAAAAGCCAAATGAGTGTTGACTATTATCCCATGAGCAATAAAATGCAAGTTTGACAAAACTGGGTACCACAGTAGCATAGTGGTTAGCGCAATACTATTACAGCTTGGGGCGTTCTGCAGCTGCAAGATCAATTCCAATGCTGTTCTGTAAGCTGTCTCTGTATATCCTCCCTGTGGAATGCATGGGTTTTCTTCAGGTGCTCCAGTTTCCTCCCACAGTCCACAGATGTACCGGGTAAGTTAATTGGTCTTTGCAAATTGTCCCATGATTAGGTTAAGGTTAACTGGGGTTGTGAGTTTGCTCGGGTGGCGTGGCTTGAAGGGCCAGAGGGGCCCACTTCGCGTTGTATCGCTAAATTTTAAAAATGAATAAATTCAAGTTGTTTAATGCCATTTCCTGTGCACGTGTGTAAGGAGAACAAAATAATTTTTGCTCGGGATCTAATGCAGAACAATAAAAACAATGAAATATTCTGGGACCATGAGAGGATGTACGTGATATGCACTCCCAGGAGTTTGAAACTGCTTACAGCTTCCATTGCTGTGCCACCAACATAAAGGGGGATGTGAGTGGTGTGAATTCTCCTGAAGTTGATAACCATCTCCTTTGTCTTGTTGACATTAATTACTGGCGGGCACCAGGCCTCGACTCAGGTGGGGGGGGAGGGAGAGGGGTACCTGCGTTAAGGATGATGATGGAATGGGAGGAGTGGTTCTGCATTGTGACTATCTGAGGACTGTTCATTAGGAAATCCAATACCCAGTAGCACAGTAGTGTATTTAGACTGAGGAATAGGAATTGTTTGCCAAGGTCTGTGCAACAGTGCTGAATGCTGAACTAAAACCAGAAACAGTATTCTGTCCTTGTTTTTTTTAAGATGTATCAGGACCCGGTGAACGACAGATCACATATTCAATAAAACTTCAAATTATTATAGAACTTTATAACATCTAAAATGTTATAAATCTATAACTTACCCAACAAATTTGTTCATGTACCATCTCTGCTCAGGGACCTGACGTGGTATTTGATTGGTGCGCACAGGGTTGTCATAAGGTTGCTTTCGAAAACCAAAATAATAGCCAAGGTAGACTAAAGGGAGGGAAATGCCAAACCACATGCAAAGAAGAGCCAACATTGTAGGAAAGGGAACCTTTAAAATAAAAATACAAAATAGCATTAACTGTTAGATAAAGGTTCCCATAAAAATGAAGAAATAGATCTAGAAAATAAAATGTCCAGTTATGATTAAGAGCATTTGCAAACTTTAACCTTATAAAATTATGCTATGACCCCCTTATTGTATAAATCGACATTTATAGTTTTCAACAACCAACTGGAAGACACGAAACCCATTTTACTTTTGTGAAATCAGAAGCAGACACAGATGATCATCAGGCAAAATAAAGCCTTAACTGAAAACTTAGGATGCTTTGCAGACAGTAAAGTGTTTTTCATTCCTCAGTATTATACATTTAAGAACAAATATCTAACTATCAGTTTTCTACAAGAAATCAGATATTGAAATTTTATTCATGACAGGACAAAAAAATGCATACCATTTGTGAATAAAAGTTCAGACAATCTCAGCACTGTTCTTTTTACTATATTTAAAGAGGCAATAACAGTGAACACAATTCAGTGCAGTATTTGGCTCTACTGTCAGCCTTCATCATTTGGTGTACATCTTCTGTCTGCACTCCTAAAGTGAACACATATTGCAGCATTACATCACATGCACCCTGCAGGGTCACACAATGTCTGAACTCATATCATACAAATGCTCCCTTGATCCTGACCTACAGGGCAGCTTGCTGCTTAATTTCATTTTTTTTTTGCATAGTAGGGGAATTAAGAGTTATGGGGAAAAAGCAGGTAGGTGGAGATGAGTCCATGGCCAGATTAGTTATGACCTTATTGAATGGCAGAGCAAGCTCGATGGGCCGGATGGCCTACTCCTGCTCCTATTTCTCATGCTCACTCCTATCTTATTGGACAGCATGCTGTTGGCCCTTCTACCCTGTTGCTCTCCCATGCCTTAATTTGCTGTTTCACCATATGACCTGCATAGAGGCAGCAGTATGGGATAGCCTAGAGGGCAGGAAGGCAGGGATAGTGTATCCTAATTTCATACTTTGAGATTTCTCATAAATAAACAGTTGTTCATAAACCTTCAAGACTATCACAGTGAATAGCTGTGAAAAATTATTCTGGACATAATCTAATTACAATTAAACTATATTAATACTTACAGCTCCTGATGAACGTTCTCCCCATATGAAACAATTCAGGATAAAACACAGTCCAAACACGATGCCAGGATATAGTGTAGCAGTCTGTATAGAGGAAAACACAATTTAACTATAGGGATGCAGTAAAACATTTTAAGCTCACTATTTCTTTGATGTAGCACAGTAAAAGCCTAGCCCCGAAGCACTTGCTGCTTTACTGAGCTAGGCATTATTCCTTTGAGTATCTATTTATTGTCTGTCTTTTCCCAGAAAATAAATTTGAGTTAGTAATTCTGCACAAAATACCTATGGTCATTTGAAATCCTATTCTTAAGCATTTACTTATAATCCAGCTGATTAGAAAATAACTAGGCTAACAAGGATAAACTGTAAAACTTTATTTGTTGCTTTTATTCACAAGAATAACTTTCTAGTCAGTCCCTAACCAATCACATAGAACACATTTCAGCAGTTAGATTTTACATTTTTATTTTGCACACAAGATACTTTAATCCCAGCGCCCAAGGCAAAAATACCCAAAATAAAGTACTGTACTAATGATAAATTACAATTGATTTTTAATGAATAATTATTAGGACTCTTAGATATTAGCAGAAAATCTAGACCTCCATGTGAAATGCTGTAATGTTTATTACAGGCACTATTCAAAAGGTATTATTGTTCAATTAAAGCCACTATCCCAAAAATGATTACTTCATTAACATTTCTGGCAAGTTTAACACATGCCATTTGACTATTGTAGTGATAATTTCTCTTTACCTTCTCTCATTTAATTTTACTGCACATTGTCAACTGAAACCTTGTCTCTTGCACTGTTGAAGCCTACTCTCTAAATGGAATTTGCCAATAAATTTCAACAATAAAAGGTAAACTTAGCAAAATTTCCATGTTTATAAACACAAGCGATTCTGCAGATGCTGAAAAAACAGAGCGCAGACACAAAATACTGAAAGCAACTGAAGGCAAACGGCATCTATGGAGGGGAATGAACAGTTGAGACCCCTCATCAGAAATGGAAAGGGGGAAGAGCTGGAAAAGTGGGGGAAAGGGAAGAAGTACAAACTGGCAAGAACAGGTGAAACCAGGTGAGGGGGAAGATAGGTGGGTGGGGGAGGAAGATGAGAAGTAAAAGGTTGTGAGGGGACAAGTGGAAGAGGGAAGGACTGAAGGGGGAAACTGACAGGAGAGAACAGTGGACCATGGTAGAAAGAGAAGGAGGGGCACCAGAGGGAGGTGATGAACACGCAAGAAGAAAATGGTTAAAGGGGTGGCTAGAAAGGAGAAAGGAAAAAAAGAGAAGGGGGAGAGAGAGAAACCACCAGCAGTTAAGAGAAATTGATGTTCATACCATCAGTTTGGAGGTGGAAAATGAGCTGTTGCTTCTCCAACCTGAGAGTGGCCTCATCGTGACCATAGAGGCTGTCACAGACCGACATGTTGAAATAGGAATGGGAAGTAGCATTAAAATGGGTAGCCATCAGGAAATCCTGCCTTTTGTGGCAGATGCAGCAAAGATGCTCAATGAAGTGGTCCCCATCTACCAATGTAGAGGAGGCTGCACCAGGAGCACTGGATGCAGTCGATAACCCCGAAAGACTCACAGATGAAGTACCACCTTGCCTGGAAGGACTATTTGGAGACTTGAATAGTGGTGAGGGAGGAAGTGTAGGGGCAGGTGTAGCACTTTGGAATCAGAATCAGGTTTATTATCACTGGCATGTGACGTGAAATTGTTAATTTAGCAGCAGCAGCAGTTAATCTCGCAAAAAAGCATAATAATAAATAAACAAGTAAATCAATTACGTATATTGAATAGATTTAAAAGAACGTGCAAAAACAGAAATACTGATATTAAAAAGTGTCCAAACATTCAATGTCCATTTAGGAATCAGATGGCAGAGGGGAAGAAGCAGTTCCTGTGCCTTCAGGCTTCTATACCTCCTACCTGATGGTAACAGTGAGAAATGGGCATGCCCTGGGTGCTGGAGGTCCTTAATAATGGACGCTGCCTTTCTGAGACACCGCTCCCTGAAGATGTCCTGGGTACTTTGTAGGCTAGTGCCCAAGATAGAGCTGACTAGATTTACGACCTTCTGTAGCTTCTTTCGATCCTGTGCAGTAGCCCCTCCATACCAGACAGTGATGCAGCCTGTCAGAATGCTCTCCACGGTACGACTATAGAAGCTTGAGTGTGTTTGTTGACATGCCAAATCTCTTCAAACTCCTAATAAAGTATAGCCACTGTCTTGCCTTCTTTATAACTACATTGATATGTTGTGACCAGGTTAGATCCTCAGAGATCTTGACACCGAGGAACCTGAAGCTGCTCACTCTCTCCACTTCCGATCCCTCCTACGAGGATTGGTATGTGCTCCTTCATCTTACCCTTCCTAAAGTCCACAATCAGCTTTCGTTTTACTGATGTCGAGTGCCACATTGTTGCTGTGGCACCATTCCACTAGTTGGCATATCTCACTCCTGTACGCCCTCTCATCACCAACTGAGATTCTACCAACAATGGTTGTTCATCAGCAAATTTATAGATAGTATTTGAGCTATGCCTAGCCACATGGTCACGTGTATACAGAGAGTAGAGCAGTGGGCTAAGCACACACCCCTGAGGTGTGCCAGTGTTGACCCACTTGCAGGAATAAGTGCCAGCAGGGAGATCAGTGGGAAGGGACAAGTGAGAGCAATCCCTGAGAAATGCCGGGATGGGGGGGGGGGTGCGAGGGATGGGCAGATATATTTAGTGGTAGGTTCCTGTTGAAGATCATGTTTACTCAAGTTTATATCATCCTTGAAGAGCACAGTGAATTAACATCGAACCAGTTCATAAGAAATTTATATCAGTTAAAATGCCCTGAAAAATAACTAAAATGTTTGGAACTTTTGTATCAAATAAGAGCAGACAAATGTACATACACAAAAAGCACCTTTCCTCCATCGATGGCCTTTTAGAGTGCGGTACAAACGACCAGCAAAATAACCACCAAATAACCTGAAAGGAAAAGATGACAAATTTTAATATTAAATAACTAATAAATACAATCTCCTCAGTATCCTGCTGGACAGGTATAAAACTACATTAACATGTCTCACATCAAATCTCAAAAATTCATCTAGCCATTGCACTGTTGACAAACGAAGCCAACAGGATCTTTCCAGATGACTTGCACTTACTGGAAAGCCATTTCCTGACCTGGAATTTCTGGTCCAATTCATGCAGGAAAGAAGTCTCAATGCGGCACCCAACCAAAATCTTGGTTGAGAAAATCTTGTATGGGCTCTTTTTGCAGAAGACTGCTCATCTATGAGCCTACCCTGAATGCCTGGTTGTTATCCTTGATAGGACTGAAAGTTGAAAATAAAAGCAAATCCAGTCCAGACAAACTAATGCCAGGTCATTTCACCTAGTAAAATCCTATCTGCCTACTCTTTTCTCCTTCATTCATGATATTTCTGCAGCTAGTAGACTCCATCTTTAGGTAAATGCTGCCATCGACATCATGACTTTTCATAATGGCATTCTTCTGGAACAGCTTTCATCGGTTCTCTTTATGCTGACTTTTAGGGATATAGCAGAAAACTGGTTTGACCATTTAATAATATATTTTTAGTACAAAAGGTCATCCTGCATAAGATAATCACGGACAATTCTCTACACTTGCCCTATATTTTTTCCACATTGCCCTATGAAAGCAACTGCTGATTCATTGCAACCCAAGTGCAAGGAGCTCGTGGTCTCAAACTTGCTATTATGGATCTCGTTATTCTGTATCCTTACTCATTATTCAATATCCCAGCTTTTCCTCTTGATACTTCAAGTAATCTAAAACTCTGCAGCTTGTATCCCAACTTGCAACAAACCCCATTCATTCATTACTGGATATGCCTAATAACCTTATTTCCTGGTTTTAAAATCTCATTCTGACCTTTGCACCTCTAAGTTTCTTCCAGCACTACTACCATCACATCTGCACATCTCCAGTTCTAGCCTCTTGCACATCCTGATGTTAATAGCCCATGAGGAGTTGCGCCTTTAGCTACCAAGGACCAAGTTCTGCAATTCCCTCCCTAACCTTTCCTTCTTATAAAGCCCATTAAAATCTGTCTGGAACCTCATTTGTGTCACCACGCTACAAGAAACTGTGTACAGTGATTTTGTTGCTAGATTCATATCAAGACACCTAGACAAGTGAACCTCACCTTTGCAGCCAGGAATAAATAAGGAATTTAAAAGAATCTTGTCTCAGTATCAGCCACTCACTGTAAAACCCCTATTATTCACCCAGGTGTTTCAGGAAGGAAACATGCTGTTCTTATCCAATCCAACCAACATGTGGCTCCTGAATGAATGATATGATTAAGCCGTAACTGTCTTCTGAAATGGCCTACAAATCATAGTTCAAGTTGAAAGAATGTACAAAATCCTGAAGAAAGTAAGAACTATAAATGCTGAAAATCTGAAACAAAAAAACTGCTGCAAACAGTTTGCATCAGCAGGAGGAGAAACAGAGTCAACATATCGGGTCTGAAACCTGCCATCAGAACCAGAGTCTCCAGTCTGAAATGATGTATACATTTTAAGTGGAGACCCTCTCTTCTCAAAGATGCAGCTGATTTTTAAAAAATCATTTTGCTTTTGAATAAATTGCTGATTTTGTCAGAGACATCCATATCTTGCAACAAATAAATACTTGAAATTTTGTTGAAAATCATCTTGTCAAGAGACTTAAAACATATTATGTTACTGACACTATTCAAGTACAAGCTATTATTTCCATTTCCCCTAACAATTCTGGTGAGTTAACACATGCCATCGAATTATCATGGTAATATCTTTCTCTTCACCTCATCTCACTTCACTATAAAAGCCACATATTTATCTTATACACTCATTCAATTCCACTTTCTCCTTTTCAGAGAATTTCCATGTCAAGAACTATATTCCAATTCTCAGTAAGTTTTGTACAAGGAAAACATTAACAACTTGACATTCACAAGAGAATTGGACTACATTTTTATGAAATGCTTTTAAGAAGAATAGGAAGAAAGGCAAAATAAATGTCTGCACTTATAAACAACTTTAAAAGTTCATTACTTTTGCTGGCAATCTCCAATCTACCCTCCTACAGATTATTCAATTTCTGGATCTGTCTGTATCTGGATTAGTGAAAAATCCTTTATAGACTTCCACAGCTATCTTGACTATACTTTTTTCCATCATGCTTCATGCAAGGACACATTAAATTCTACTAGTTCCTACGTTGGCCTTATTTATTCCACAGATGAGACTTCTATACAGATGCCTCTGTAATAATTTCCTTCTTCCTGAACCATGGTTAATGTATTTTCTCGTGCTACAAACCTGCTGCGCCGAGCATATGCTAGATAATTTTATAAAATGAAATACCTTAAGCGCAATCTCTATTGATGGGTTTCAGCAAAAAGTTTTAAAGCCAGCTTCTCACTTAGCAAATAAAAGTGAAGCAACCCGAGTTAAAAGCATAAACACAAGAAAGCCCGCAGATGCTGGAAGTCCAAAGCAACACACACAAAATGCTGGAAGAACTCAGCAGGTCAGGCAGCATCTGTGGAAATGAAGAGAGAGTTGATGTTTCAGGAGAAGACCCTTCTTCAGTTAAAAGCAGCCTCAGAGACAGAAGAGGGAACCACAAAAATCTAATTTTTGTAATGACCCTGCACATATTGAATAGTTGGCCTTTCATCTGCCTGACAATCTGTTTATGTACAGAAACAAAAGATGAAAAAAAAAACTGATAAAGTTGCATAATTAAAAAAATATCAAATAACATACCCCATGAAAACGAAGAGGAAACAAGCAGTTGTCATCAATGCCCCTCTGCTGGATGGGGACAGCATTCCTAACATAGCAACAACTGAAAATGAACATATATACTGTATTAGAGAAAGTGTATAAAATTCTGTCTGTTTCCACTTTGAAAGTAACTGATTTCAAATACTCACTGATAACAATTAGTATCATGCAGAATAATTGGATCCCAGATCCTAAAAGAGAGCTGAGAATCATGGGATAATGTGGTGGCCTGAATACATCACCATGGACTAGCTTCCAACCAGATTCTTCCATCGTGTCTTCCTAAGACCATAAAACATAAATTTTTTTTTGGTGAACTTTGTATTTGAGATGCTAGTTAAGTTAAAGTGCAGTGGATTTTGGTTAACTGGGACACATCGGGGCCAGTAGATTTTGGCCCAATTAAACAAATGCTCTAATTAGCCGAAGTTTCATGGAAATAGTTAAAAAAGTATCAAATACAATACAAACTACTGTTTAACTGAGTAACAACTTACGTATTTAAATTAAGTACAAAACAAATTAGAACACTATTAAAACTAATACAGTACTATAAGACTATGTACTAGTTCCTAACAGTTATCAATGGAGAAATTCATCCATTGTACGCTGCTGTATTCTTTTGATCAACTATAAATTTTGACGATTGCATCCAGCAAATCTTCATTTTTATTGTAACATTCAAGATGATTGTCAATAACTTCAAATTCTTTGTAGTTTCTAACTTGTTGAACTAGTGAAATTATTTCACTTTCACTCTCAGCTGTTTCTGGCATCACTAAGCCTAAATGCTTGAAACCGCAGTGAGCAAAAGAGTTCTTAATTGTCTTTGCTCATTATTCACCAACTATCAGCGACAAAATCACTGCTTTTTGATCACAAACAAACGCAAGTGAGGCTATTTAAAAACTTCACTTTAAGCACGGTGTCACGACTAACGGCCAGATGACACTAATTAAAAACTGGCAACATTCTCCTGTCCCAACTAAATAGTATAGTGTTCCAAATAAACAAAGGGAATCCCAGCTATTTGCTTGATTTTCTTTTCACTCTCTTAAAAAGTTTTCCCAAACAAGTGGATCCCCTGATTAACCGATGGCCCAAATAACCGAAATTCGTTGTATATCATGAAATTAGATAGCTAATGGTTTGTCATCTAGTAACCAGCACGGCACATGAAAGAAAACCAAATAAGAGGACAGAAATCCAAAAGGATCCACAGGAACAAAGTACACAGAGGATGTGGTGACTTAGCAAAAGTAAAAGCTGTATATATTGTATTAAGTATCTGAAGTAAAACAAGAAATAGCAGAATTACTCAACTAGTCAGGCAAAAGGAGGCAAAAGGAGGCAGAATTAGCAGATAATTTTCCCCACTGACTCAGAACATTAGTGCTTGATTTTCTCACTCTCACTCTCTACACCAATACTCCGTGGTTGTGCAGTTCTGGAATTATGTATTAATTTGATGATTTCTCACTGCGCAAGTATTTTTGCTGGAGAGAAATTTTAATGTTAACAAATCTACTGAGCCATTTCATTGTTTTTGACAAGGACGAGTTAATTTCCTGACACATTTCTCAACATAATTATTTCTGTTCACTCATGTGAGATGGCAGAACTTAATGCCTGCAATAACAGTCTTGACCAGCTGATGGCACGAAGTCTTCTTGAATCACTGTAGTTTTTGAAAATACCCAACAGTACAATGAATGCAAGGAATTTTTAAAATTTGACATATTAACAATGAAGGAAAGATCAGGTGCAGTGATTTGGTGAACAACTTGCAGGTAGAGGCATTTCTGGCACATCACTGTTTGATTGGTATTGTTGCAACAGTGCATCTTGTAGATGATACACTGGAGCTGTGGTTTGTCTGTAGTGAAAGCGTTAATGTTCAGAATGGTGGAACCAGATGCCAGTTAAGTGGCTGATATGTGCTGAGTTGCATCAAGCTTCAAATGTTTTTGGAACTGGTCATATTTAGACGAGTAGATAATCTTGTATCCTGCCAAATTCCTTGTGGAAATGCTGGGGAAAAAAATAACAGGTGACAAAGTATTTTCAGAATACCAAATGCCTAACTAATCTTGTTGCCACAATACCTAACTGGATGATCTGGTTAAGTTTCTAGCAAATGATCCAAGAATGCTTGGCATGGAGGATTTGGTAATAGTAATTCAATTGAATGTCAAACTGAGATGACCATTCCTAGGACTAGTGTGGTAAAAACATTGCTGGCATAAGTTAGTTCATGCTTGCATTTTGACTAGGTCTTACTGCATGAAGGTGCAGCTTATCTCATTACCTGAACAATAATGAATAAAACTGAAACCATAATCACCTGTAAACGTCTCCTGTTAGTGAACTTGATGAGCAGTGGTTTTTGTCGCAAGAGTTACGTTGCTGATTTTGAAAAGAATTTGTTTTTCTTATGACAGTTTACTCAGTGAATAAGCTTTAAAGTGCTATGCTTAATGATTTAAATTTGTTGCATCACAAATTTTCTTTTATTTGTTGGAAGCCACATCAGTTCTTAGGGGGAAAAAATAAGTTAGGCTCATCATTCCCACTATCTTTGGAAGAATATAAAATGAAATGGCAAAATTTAAGTAAAACATGAGTTTTGCAGATTGCAATGGACCAATTTAGAACTCTAGAAATATAGTGGATATTTTCAGAGCACGGAAAATCAGTCATGTCTTGTGAAAGCAATGAGGACATAGTCTACAACCCTAACAGAATCACAACTAAGGTTTCAGTAAATAATCTAAACAAGAGACAAAGTGCAAGCCTTATATGTTATTAAAAAAATAGGAGGTGACCTTATTACTTAATTTGATTTTTTTTGGTTTTAAGAACTGTTAAAGGCTTTTTTCTTTCTTTCTTTCTTTCTTTCTTTTTAAATCTTTTTATTGAGTAAGTATACAAAAAAGGTAAGCCATATAAACATTAATACAATGTTAAAGTATAATAAAATTCCGAAAGATAACAATACCAAAAAGAAAATACTACAAACAATGTAATTTAAGCATAAGAAAGCAAGATAACATAACAGTATACTAGATTTTATATATATCAATGGAAAAAAAAAGAAAAAAAAACCCCAAAAAAAAAACCCACCGTGCAACTAACTAAAAGCAAAGCAAAGCAATGGGCTAACTTGAAACCAAACAGAGTTAAACTTAAAATCACGTCCTCAATCCCGACCTCCATTAAAACAGTGAAAAAAAAACAAGAAGGGTAAATATTACATTAAATGAAAATATCGAATAAAAGGTCCCCAAATCTGTTCAAATTTAAATGAAGAATCATAAAGATTACTTCTAATTTTCTCCAGATTCAAACATAAAATCGTCTGAGAAAACCAAAAAAAGGTAGTTGGAGCATTAAGCTCTTTCCAATGTTGTAAAATACATCTTTTCGCCATTAAAGTAAGAAATGCAATCATTCTACGGGCTGAAGGGGAAAGATTACTAGAAATTTTAGGTAGTCCAAAGATAGCAGTAATAGGGTGAGGAGAGATATCTATATTTAATACCTTAGAAATAATATTGAAAATATCTCTCCAAAAAGTTTCCAAAGTAGGGCAAGACCAAAACATATGAGTTAAAGAGGCTATCTGCCCCGAACATCTATCACAGAAAGGATTAATATGCGAGTAAAAACGCGCTAACTTATCTTTGGACATATGTGCTCTATGAACCACTTTAAATTGAATTAGGGAATGTTTAGCACAAATAGAGGAAGTATTAACTAATTGTAAAATCTGCCCCCAATCATCCACAGAAATGGTAAGCCCCAATTCCTGTTCCCAATCTACCCTAATCTTATCAAATGGAGCTTTCCTAAGTTTCATAATAATATTATAAATCATAGCCGATGCACCTTTCTGACATGGATTAAGGTTAATTATCGAATCTAAAATATATATAGGAGGAAGCATTGGAAAGGAAGAAAGTATAGTACTTAGGAAATTTCTAACTTGTAAATATCTAAAAAAATGTATTCTTGATAAGTTATATTTATTAGATAATTGTTCAAAAGACATAAGGGAACCATCTAAAAATAAATCCAAAAACCGTAAAATACCCTTAGTCTTCCAAGTTTGAAAAGCGCGATCCGTAAAAGAGGGAGGAAAAAATATGTTACCTAAAATAGGAATCGCTAACCCGAATTGATTAAGATCAAAAAATTTTCTGAATTGAAACCAAATGCGCAAAGCATATTTAACTATCGGGTTAGAGACCTGCTTAAGGCGTTTCGAATCAAAAGGAAGAGAGGAACCTAAAATAGAACCAAGTGTATAACCCTGAACAGATTGTAATTCCAATGCTACCCATTTAGGAATAGATAGTATGTCCCGGTCAAGTAACCAAAATTTCATATGTCGAATATTAATAGCCCAATAATAAAATCTAAAGTTAGGTAATGCTAAACCTCCATCTCTCTTAGCTTTCTGTAAATGTATTTTACCCAGTCTCGGATTCTTATTCTGCCAAATAAATGAAGAAATTTTAGAGTCAACTTTATCAAAAAAAGATTTAGGAACGAAAATTGGTAATGCCTGAAACACATATAAAAATTTTGGCAAAAAAAACATCTTAACTGCATTAATACGACCAATCAAAGTTAAATATAAGGGAAACCATTTAGATGAAAGTTGAGTAATATGGTCTATTAATGGTAAAAAGTTAGTCTTAAATAAATCTTTATGTTTACAAGTAATTTTAATCCCAAGATATGAAAAGTAATTATTAATCAATTTAAATGGAAATTTATAATATAAGGGAAGATGTTTATTAATCGGAAAAAGTTCACTCTTACTAAGATTTAATTTATAACCTGAGAAAAGACCAAATTGTGCTAATAACTCTAAAACAGCAGGAATGGATCTCTCAGGATTAGAAATATATAAAAGTAAATCATCAGCATAGAGTGATAATTTATGGGACTTTAATCCCCGAGTTATCCCAGTAATATTTGAAGATTCTCGAATAGCAATTGCAAGAGGTTCTAATGCAATATCAAATAATAGGGGACTAAGAGGACAGCCTTGTCGAGTACCACGAAAGAGAGGAAAAAAAGGTGAGTTTAAGGAGTTAGTACGAACCGAGGCTACAGGGGAGTGATATAACAGTTTAATCCAGGATATAAATTTCAAGCTAAAATTAAACATTTCAAGCACCTTAAATAAATAAGGCCATTCTACTCTATCAAAAGCTTTCTCGGCATCTAAAGAAATAACACACTCAGGAACATTTTGTGAGGGAGTATAAACGATATTTAACAATGTACGAATATTATAAAAAGAGTAACGACCTTTAATAAAACCCGTTTGGTCTTCCGAAATAATAGAAGGAAGTACTTTTTCTAGTCTATTTGCTAATAACTTAGAAAAAACTTTAGAATCAACATTTAATAAAGATATTGGTCTATAAGATGCACATTGAGCAGGGTCTTTATCCTTCTTTAGTATTAAAGAAATTGATGCTCTATTAAAAGATTCCGGAAGTTTACCAAGTTTCAAAGAAGCCTCAAAAACCTTATAGAGCCAAGGAATCAATAAAGAAGCAAAACATTTATAAAATTCAACGGTAAACCCATCAGGGCCAGGAGCTTTCCCCAGATTCATAGAAAAAATAACATTCTTAATCTCATCCATTGTAATGGAAGTATCTAATAAAGAAGACATATCCTGTGAAATCTGAGGGAAGTCTAACTTATCTAAAAAATCATTCATATATTTAGAATCTCGAGGAGACTCTGATTGATATAAAGAAGAATAAAAATCACAAAAGGTTTGATTAATCCCCACATGATCCAATATCAATCGATCATTTTGGTTATAAATCTGATTGATTTGAGATTTAACATAATTAGATTTCAATTGATTAGCCAGCAGCTTGCCAATTTTATCACTGTGAACATAAAAATCACTTCTTGTTTTCTTTAATTGGTTTACAATCGAGGACGAGAGTAGTAAACTGTGTTCCATTTGAAGTTCAGTTCTTTGTTTGTATAGCTCCTCAGAAGGAGCCATAACATATTTCTTATCAATTTCTTTAATCTTGTCCACAATTGCCATCTCCTCCTGCTTCTGTTTCTTCCTCAAAGCAACGGAATACGAAATAATCTGACCCCGAATATAGGCTTTAAAAGTGTCCCAAAGAGTGTTAACCGAAATATCTTCTGTATGGTTAATTGTAAAAAAAAGCTCAATCTGTTCATTCATAAAATTAACAAAGTCCGAGTCCTGAAGCAACAGCGAATTAAAACGCCATTGTCTATTGTTTGGTATATTGGCCATAATTTTAATAGAAAGCTTAAGTGGAGCATGATCCGAAATGGTTATAGAATCATAATCACATTTAATCACTGAAGGAATGAGACGAGAATCAATGAAAAAATAATCAATTCTTGAATAGGAATGATGAACATGTGAAAAAAAGGAAAAATCTTTTTCCTGAGGATGCAGAAAACGCCAAATGTCCGTCGACCCAGAATCAGAAAGGAAAAAATTAATCAAATTTGCAGATTTATTAGGTGAAGTCCGTAAAGGAGCCGAACGGTCCAAAGCTGGAGATAAACAGGTATTAAGATCTCCGCCCCAAATCAATGAAAACTCGTTCAAATTCGGAAACTGATCAAACAATGATTTATAAAATTCCGGACAATCCATATTAGGAGCATAAACATTAACCAAAACTACTTTTTTATTAAATAGTAAACCACTAACCAATAAAAATCTACCATTCGGATCAGAGATAATATCCTGTTGTATAAAAGTAACTGAGGAGTCTATAAAAATAGAGACGCCTCGAATCTTAGCATTGGAGTTCGAATGAAATTGTTGTCCCTTCCAGAATTTGAAAAAACGTAGTCTGTCCCCCCTCCGTACATGGGTCTCTTGTAAAAATAAAATTTGTGCTTTAAGTCTCCGGAACACTTTAAAAACTTTTTTCCTTTTAATAGGATGATTAAGACCATTAGTATTCCAGGAGACAAAATTAATAATAGACTCCATAAATCCTAAAGTCAACCCATAACAAGGAGGATTGACAATAGGCGCGACCCACAAACCCGGAGAGGAAACAGAACATACAAAAGATACCAGGGAAAAGGACGCAACCAATACTTCAGTAATGTATATAGCCCAAAGAGAAACAAACTAAAACGTGAAGCCCCTCCCACCACCCCCCACCCCAAGACCCCAAGGCGAAATCTAAAGCAGACCCGCCAGAAAGAAGCAAGCGCTAAAACTACCCCCATGACTTCCGGTATACGCTCCCTAAAAAAAAGGTATAAATATGAAAAGGATCAGCTAATTGTAAAACAGTAAAAAAATAAGTAAAAAAAAGTTAGCTCAATTAAAATACACACAGAACAGAACAAAAGCCGGAAAGTATATATTAAAAAAAAAACCACAATAAACCTCAAACTCATGAATAGACACAGCAACAAAAAAAATAGGATTATTAACATAAAATGATTATAAAAAGCAAAACAGAATAAAATTTTAAAAAAAACTACAAAATTTAAGGCCGCACAGGAAATACGTAAGATGACAAAAGGGAAGTAACCACCCAGAATCCCCTGGGAAAAGAAAGAAATGACGCAGTTAAAAAGAAAGTTTAGCAGCCATATTAAGAAATCGAAAGTAAACTTTTCTGCCCAAATAGGGCACAGAAAAGTTAAAACCAACCAATTCACAGCCTCCGATCAACGGAGAAAATTAAAAAAAGGCAATTAAGATGTTGAAGATGAAAGTTGATCCAGATAACTCTGGGCATCCGATAGAGAATCAAAAAAACGAAGGGCTCCATCTAACATGCGAATCCTTAGACGTGCAGGGTACAGCAGCGCTGGTCTTAAATCCATCTTATAGAATTCCGACATCACGGATCTGTAACGGACCCGTTGGTCCCAGATTGGTTTACTGAAATCTTCCACGAATCGGAACTTAAGATCCGAAAAATCAATGAAACCTTTAGATCGAGCGAATCGAAACAGTCTCTCCTTGTCTTGAAAGTAATGAAAACGTAAGATAACATGCCTAGGTCTATCTGACCTAGACGAGTATGATGGGATTCTGTGAACACGATCCAGTAGCGGTGGTTGGTCAGGAAATACAGTAGGGAATGCATCTTTTAAAAGTTGGGAGAAATATTTCATAGGGTTGTTAGCTTCCACGGCTTCCCTGACGCCAATCATTCGTAAATTCTGCCGTCGCATTCTAGATTCCAAGTCAGAGTTTTTAAAAGTCAAAAAGTCAAGTTTCTTCTTCATTACATTAATTGTTTCTTCGACTTTCCCCATCTTAAGCTCACTTTGTTGCGCGGATTTTTGAAGATCAGATATAGCCGACTGATGTTCCGCAATACATGTTTGCATCTTATCAATTAAATCGGCAATTTTCTGGAACTTAGTTGAGATTTCCGTATGAATCAGGTCTTTAACAAAGCCCATAATTTCTGTACGAATCATCTCCCTAACAGAGGTTGAAATTTCCCTCTGAATTAACTCCGATATCGCTTTCAAAGTCACCGGTGATTCAGTCGGAGGGAGATCCGTAGCTTTCGGTTTAACCGGAGGTTTACCATCCTTGCCGTCTTTCCCGTTCTTAGACATAGCCGATCTCAGTATCATCCAATTGTCAGAGAATTCAGTTTAATTCAAAGTATTGTAAAAATTGATGCCTTAATAGTTAATTAAAGTATAGCTGACCATAGAGAGAAAAAACTCAGAGGTAATGGAGCGAGTCAAGAACGCGACTTCACTCCATGAGCGCTACCGGAAGTTCCCTGCTTTTTTAATTTTTTAAATTCAGTTTAAATAACATAAGATTTAAGTAAGAGGTACCAAAATGCAAAAGAATCATAGATTTCTTCTCTGGCATAAAGATGCAATATACTGTATGGAAAAATTTTATATACAAAGCCATATTCTCAAGAATGGAATATGCAAAATGGAAATCTAAACCTAAATCAAGGCAAGGAAAGAATGCAAACACTAACAATTTAAACTCCTATTCCCAGTCACCTTCAATTTTAGATCACTGGGAAAAATACATACAATGTCATCTTCTCTGTTGTAGTTTGCTATGTCCTTCCTGAGGGTTCGAATGATTATCATGCTGAGAATCCCTGAGGAAAGAAGAAAACTTTTATAATATGGCTTTATGGAAGTTAATGTTAATATTTTTAAAGACTATTGGAGTAGAGCTTTAATTTTAGCTCAATGATCACACCAAGGCAGTAGCAAGAGATGGAATTGTGCTTCTCTAAGAGTATGTGGGAAAATTACATAGGATTTTAATAAATGATTATCTGTAAAAACTTGTTCTTGATAGCTACTTCTCAAAATTCAAACATCTGAGCAGATAGAGGAAATGTATCAAAAAGCAAATGTGTTTCATTTCATAACGATGTTGATGTTCAAGGTACTGGTGCTACACTACAGCACCAAATGAGTTGTACTGGAGAGAGTACATACGCGATTCACTAGGATATTGCCTGTAATGGAGGAGTTCAGTTTCAGAGAGGTTAGATCTTCAGCGTTTGTTTTCTCTTGGGTAAACTGAGGCTGGAGGCGGGGGGGGGATCGAATGGATGTAAATTAAATTAAAAGTGACACAGGGTAGATTGTCAGGCCCTTTTTCCTCCATGGTAGGTTTATCAAAAATAAAGGGGTATAGCTTAAGGTAAAAAGGTGTTTTAAAGGGGATTTGAGGGAAAATTTTGTTTTTAATGTGGTTAATATTCAGAATTCAATGCCACAGATGAAGATGAATATAATCATTAAGTGACATTTACAGATATTTAAATAGGCAAAGCATTTAAGAATATAGATCTGATATAAAAAAGTGGGATTAGTGCAGGCAGGGAGAAAGATTAATATGGATGTGGTTGAAGAGCTAATTTGTGCTATACAATTCTATGATAAAAGTGACTGGCAGAATCAGCACAACCATAAAACTTTAACTGTGAAAAAGCAAGACCATCTTGTTTGCATAGCTTAATCATTAAATAAAAATTCTATGTGCTGCTTCAATATCAATTGTTGTTCCAACACCATGGATATAATCCCAACTATACTGGTCCCAAGGAAAGAATGAGTAATTAAACATTTGCACACATCCACAAACACACGGATATTTGGGACAAGACTACGTCTTCTGAAGATTCCCATTATAGAGTCAGAATCATAGAGCACTACACACAAAAAAAGGCTATTTGGTCCACCTACTCTGTGCTGAATTGTTATCTTGCCTTGTCAGTTGACCTGTACCTAGACCATGGCCCTCCATACACCTCCCATCCACATATCTATCCAAACCACTCTTAAATGTTGTGATTGAACCTGCATCCACCACTTCCACTGGCAGCTTGATCCACATTTGCATCACCACCTAAACGAAGCATAGTATTTCCTCCTGAGGCCCCTTAAAATAGTTCACCCTTCACCCATAACCCATGACCTCTAGTTCTAACCCCAGTGGAAAAGTGCCTGCTTGTATTTACCCTATCGAAACCCCTTACAATTTCATATCCCGCTATTGAATCTTCCCTCATTTTCCTACACTTGAAGGAAAAGTCTGAACCTATTCAACTTTTTCTATAACTCAGTCCTGACAACATCCTTGATAATTTTCTCTATACTCTCAGTCTTTCTGATATCTTTCCTGGAGGTAGCTGACCAGAACTGCACACAATACTCCAAATTTGGCCTCACTAATGTGTTGTACATCTTCAACATAACATCCTAACTCCTGTCCTCAACACTCACATTTATGAAGGTACAGAGCCATGTTCTTCTAGAGTTCATTAGGAATGCTCTTTAGGCAGAAACTACATTTGTTGAGCTGAGCATCTAGAGGAGAACTTGTCTTATTGGGTGTTTCCAATGTACAATGGATATGTCTCATTCAACTGACATTAACTTGGGATTAACTTGGGAAGAACTTGGAGTGGGAGAAAAAGAATCCAGTTGTCACGGTCTATATAGTCAAAATAGATGTAGGAAGGTGATTTTAATAAAGGGATTATTAACAGCTCATGACAAAATAGAAAAGATCACAAAGATAATAACTACTGGATTATTACACAAGACACATAAAAAATATGGACGATAAATAAGATTAGATAAGTAAGCATATGGCTTAAAAATGAGTGAGGGAGAAATGGACTTCCATTCATGGGTCACTATAAAAGGGCATTATAAAAACTAAGTTGTTGAATTGGGACCTGCTTCGCCTGGACTCTACTACTGGGACCAGTGTCCTGGTAAATCGTGCAACTCGGCTCATAGCCATGGCTTTAAACTATTTGTGCGTGTGGGCCTGTTTGAGAGGTGAGGGTGGGTTGGGAGAAAGAAACAGTTCAAGTAATGTGATGTGAGATTTAATAAATCAAAAGGGAAAACACAAAAGCGTGGTAGAAACTGAACCCAAATTAAAAACTGTAAAAACTAAAGGCTCCTTATCTGAATGCAGGGTGTAATTGTGACGATTGTGAACTTGCATCATAAACAGATATAAAAGTGCCACGTAGTAGAAACATTTAACAAGTACTGACAACTCAATATTCCAAATAATTTGACGCTCCAAATAGGCAAATAGGAAAAAGAGGTAGGGAGCACTGTTAATCAAGAAAGGTATTAATGAATTGCTGAATAGTGATATAGATGCAGTGGATTGAGATGTACTTTCGATTTGGGTGAAAATAAGGAATAGCGAGAAAAGATGCGAGAACAGTCTCACAGTACAACAAGGCATAAATTATGAAATATCAAATGGCATACAAGGAGGAAACGAATTGTTATGGATGATCTTAATCTAGATATTGATTGGACTAATAAAATTGACAAGGTGGCAAAGGAAGGGAAATTTGTGGAGCGCATCAGAGATTGCTTCTTAGGGGTATTTACTGTGGATCTTAGCTGGGAATGGGTTATTTTAGATTTGGTCATAGGTAATGTGGAAGGATTAATAAGAGATCTTATAGCTGAGGGTCTGGTAGGAAGTAGTGCTGACAATCCTGTAGGGAATAGTGTTGACAAGCTTACAGAATTCCACATACAGTATGAAGGCAAACATAGAACAGTATAGCAATATACAGGCCCTTCATCTTAACCTACTCCATCATCAAATTAATCCTTTCCTCCCACATAGCTCTTTTTTTTTTCTTTCACTCACTTGACTGAGCCCCTTAATTGTCCCTAATATCGCTGCCTCTACCATCACCCCCAACAGTGCATTCCATGTATTTAACACACTCTGTGAAAAAAAATCCTACCCCCATTCTTTCCTCCAAACATCTTAGAAGTATATCCTCTCGTGTTAGCTATTGCTGCCTTGGGAAAAAGGCCCTGGTTGCCCATACTATGCCTCTTGTCATCTTGTATGCCTCCATTAAGTTGCCTCTCATTCCCAAAGAAAAAAAAGTCTCCTGAAAGCAGCAAGATAGATAAGCTAGGTGAGGGATAGATTATAACTGAAGGGAAGTCATACCACAATGATAGAAAACACCAACTGCTGGAGTACTGCATGCAGTTTCAGCTGCCATAGAAGGTGGAGAGATGTGACTGCATGAATTAGAATGCACAGAAGATTTAAAAGAGCATTGCCATAACAGGGAATTCAAATTACAAGGAGAGATCGATTAAATTGGTGTTCTTTGCCTTGTGAGAGAGGAGACTGATGGGAAATTGAACTGTACAAAATTATGAGGGTTTAAAAAGGATGGAAGGTCAGGAGTTTAGATCAGTGAAGGACTCATACTCACCATTTGGAAAATGGTGGTGGAAGCGGACAATCTAATTCTATTAACTATTAACTGGATTAGGATCTAAAACATTACAGTATAAATACCAAAAGCTTTCTTCCTGTGATATAAATTTCCTTCCTATCATTTGGTGTTATTAGGGGTTGGTAGTGATTAATTTTGTTAAAAAACATTAGAAATTCCTCTTCTCTACATAATATTTTGCCATCTTTTTTCAAGTGTGTTTTGAAGCAACAGCGAAGATATCAGGAAATTGCAGTGTTTCACTGACAAGAATTTCCTGTACTGATACAAACAGGCTACCGCACTTTGGATTGTATTTTAAGCCACTTTCAAAAGGTGCTAACACTGATCTTAATGGCATTGTCAAGAGTAGATAGTTACTACATCCACTGGAAAATGGGAGGCACGTGTAGTGTTGTTTGTTTTCCCTGTTTCATGCTGCCTTTGAAATGGCTGCCTTGAGAGTATGCGGCTGGATGCATTTGCTGCCATATGACCTGAAATGACCCAACCACTGCTGGTGTCTGCGATTTCTGACACATTGTATTAATTGAAATTCATGATGGCAGATGGCCAGCACTGGCAGCAGAATTTTCCTAGGAAAAGCCTCGAAGAACAGACTAGCCAGCAAAAGCGGAACACACTTTTAAAATTAGGTGGAGGAGTCAATCTGAAATATTCCACAAGTGTATTCTCAAAACAGCAAAACTGTTAATCCGGAATGCTTAGAACTTTGGTGGTGTCTAACAAGCTCTCTGTCTACTGGATGTTATTCATATTAATACTCCAACATACTTTTAATACACTTCACTTTAGGTAGTACATAGTAGGATAATAAATTTTCCAGTGAATCCAAGGATCAGACCCATGGTGAATGCCCAAACATCAACATTAGGACCTCCAAATACTCTCCTGGAATTTTATGATACTTTGTTTTAAAAAAAAATGTAGGTGCAATCTTTCTCGCTTAGAAATTGCATTTCTATAAAAAGACGCTTTTTTTTAGTTCAAGTGCAGGAGACACACGTATCATAGCCATGTGATGCACCAAAATATTTTATGCAAATGTCGTAAGTTCCTCAGAACCAATCTGCTGCTTTTATAAATATGTTAATTGTAATTTAATTTTAATTGTCAAATAGATACACAGTCCCTTCACAAACATGGGGAATGCAGCATGGAAACAAACCACCAATCTCAACTGACCAACACTGGACATAAATCCTCTCACACCCATGTTCATCTAATTGACTCAAAGGTTGTTTCCTTTTATATGAAAGCACATCTTTTACTTCCAACCTATCTTGAGGAAGTTCAAATTTTTAACTATTCATTCATTAAAGAGGTCATTCATAATTCTTCATCATTTTTAGTAGCGTTTATCTTATAATTATAACTCTGAGTTTTGGACTTCTCTATAAATGGAAATATCTCCCAAGACAGATAGATAGATAATAATTTCTTCCACAAAATTAAATAACTTAACAATAATCAACTCACCAGAAAGGAAGAAGACTACAACTACCGAATTCACAATTGAGAACCAGTGTATCTGTACATCACTCATGGTTAAGTAGGTGTCCCAGCGAGATGCCCATTTAATAGGACTACTCTAAACGTACAAGTGGAAAATTATGTAAAAATTTGTACATTATTACAATATAAACTGACTGGATTTTAACTTGATATCAAGGATTTTAACTTGTGACCGTTCTATTGCAAAGTCTGAAAAAACTTTTTACAATAACCAGGGACCAGATTAGCATTACAGAAGTCAATTGCAAGACGACTTTCGGGTCATGTTGACATATGTTCATACATACAAACAAAAGCAGATGTTTTCTGGTGCGTCATAAATGAAATAAGCACGCATGACTTTGTGGTTCATATTCCTCTAATTTTAAGGCTCAGACTTTAAACTGACAAAACCTCCCAAATAATTCCAAGTTTGGAGTCATCCCATTAAAAGCAGATGAGTCAGAGCAAATGCTGCAGAAATAATTCATTTCTCTTTGCATGTTATCATTATCACTGCACTGCCCATTCCTAATTGCTTCTAACACATTGTGAGTGGCTAACCAACTAATTTCAAAGGGCAGCTAAGAGTCAATCACATTGTTGTGAGTCAAAAAGGAGAAAGAGCAGATTTCCTTTCCAAAATAACCCAATTAATTTTCACAACAAAGTTACCATTAATGATATTTACTTTACAACTTTCCACAATATTATTTAATTTATACTTTCTTGCTGATACAGAGAGTTTTGAAATGGCCTATCTTGTTTTTTTTTAAAAACTGAATCACTAAATCAGTGATCATGATGCAAGACAGACTGCATCAAGAGCTCCATACTGGCCATTGATTTCTAACATTATGCTTACCTCCCAACGGACTGAGTATGTAAAAAGCACATCATTTTCTTTGTTGGGATCAATCTCTTGGGGAAGAGAGCCTGCAGCCTCAGGTAGATTACAGTTTCCATTCTCATCAGTTTTTAGATCTGGAGTAAAATGTGAAAAATAACAATTCAGTTTGATTTTACAATTATTGTTCAAAGAATAAATAGTCTAAATCACATTAAGTAATGAGACAAAATACCTAGACCATAAAGCACCAACCATGGGAGACTGTATTCTTACAAGAAGAAACTGCTTGAAATTTATCATGCAATTAAATGCTGAAAACGATTGTGCTTTAGTATTATGGTCACTTATGAACTAGTTTTTCTCTCTAGGATAGCATCTTATTTGAAATGTTTACAAATCTCTTTGCACTGAAGAAATTCATCTCTCTAACACTGAGTCTTAAACCTACATGTTTGAGAGGGATGGGGTTAGCAAGTAGTATTTAGTACAACTGACCATCTTAACAATACACCTTAAAGTAAAAGAATGCAGGCGCTATTCCCAAGCAGCAGCATCATTATGATCCAGAACACAATTTCACAATAATTAATTATTTTATTAACTTGCATGAAAAGAAATACATGGGCTAGGACATAACAGAATATCAAAAAGGATTGCAATAGATCCCCAATCCTCAGCTGAACTAGCACACAGTCTTACTTTAAGATCTCATCTGGAGTAAAGAACCTCTAGCAACATAGCATATATGTCAATCTTGCACCGAATGGTTATAAAGCATTCAGGAATTACCAACTAAAATCTTGTTTTCCAATTTAGTTGCTAATTCATTTATCTTTCTCTGTAATAAATGATAATATGCGTTCTTTTTATGGGTCAGAATAACGGTACACAATGACTATGGTATAACTAGTTGAGCCGCTGCCTCCTAACACCCAAGATTTGTATTTTCCTGACTTTCCAGGTTCTCCACACATTCAAAAAAATGCACAACTTGATAGGTTTATGGGCACTGTAAATTACAAGATAATCTACTACTCTCTCACCCTTCCAGAAAAATCATAGAAATCAGCAAGTTATGGAAAAAAGGAGAACACCCACATCAGAGAAAGAGCAAATTATTGCATCCCACTCCCTCACAGTCATACTGAAACTTTAAGCCATGCCAGATGAAGTGGCAGCTTCACAATGAAGGCATTGAAATATGTGGGAAGATTCATCAAATGGGGATGCTGATGGGATACAAGGACATGATGAAAGGAGACACTAAGCTTGTTCTAAGTGAGAAATTGGGGAATGAGAACAGGAACATGGGGTTATTCCCTCCAATACACTCTAGTTAGCAGTTCATTCGCCATCAGTATCCATTTCCTGTCATTCTGATACAGCTTCAGGAGACAAAACTACTGCTTTATCCCTCCTCCCTTCCTGCCATCCAGCAAGCACTTTCCAGAGATTTACTTAGAAAACATAGAAAATCTACAGCACAATACAGGCCCTTCGGCCCACAGAGTTGTGCCGAACATGTCCCTACCTGAGAAATTACATAGCCCTCTATTTTTCTGAACTCCATGTACCTATACAAAAGTCTCTTAAAAGACCCTATCATATCCGCCTCCATCACCATTGCCGGCAGACCATTCCACGCACTCACGACTCTCTATGTAAAAAAAACTTACCTGACATCTCCTCTGTACCTACTCCCAAGCACCTTAAATCTGTGCCCTCTTGTGGCAGCCATTTCAGCCCTGGGAAAAAGCCTCTGACTATCCACATGATCAATGCCTCTCATCATCTTAGACACCTCTATCAGGTGTATAACTTATTGATATTAGTTTATTATTGTCACATACAGTGCCTATAAAAATTATTCACCCCCCCTCCCAAGAAGTTTCATGTTTTGTTATACAACATTAAATCTCAGTGGATTTAATTTGCCTTTTTTGACATTGATCAACATTGTCAAAGTGAAAACAGATCTCTACAAAGTTATCTAAATTAATTACAAATATAAAACACAAAATAACAGATTGCATAAGTATTCGCTCCCTTTAATATGACACACCAAGTTATTACTGGTGCATCCAATTGATTTTAGAAGTCACATAATTAGTGTGCAGTCAAAGTGTTTCAAAAAAATACACCTGTATCTGGAAGGTCCAACTGCTGGTGTGTTAGTAACCTGGCAAAAACTACACCACATAGACAAAAGGACACTCCAAGCAACACTGCAAAAAAGGTTATTGAAAAGCACAAGTCAGGAGATGGATACATAAAAATTTCCAACTCACTGAATATCCCTTGGAATACAGTTAAGTCAATCATCAAGAAATGGTAAGAATATGGCACAACCAACCAGACCATCCTCAAAATCTGAGTGACCATGCAAGAAGGGGACTAGTGAGGGAGGGCACCAAGAGACCCATGACAACTCTGGAAGAGTTATAAGCTTTAATCGCTGAGGTGGGAGAGATTGCACATACAACAACTGTTGCCTGGCTGCTTTATGGGAGAGTGGCAAAGAGAAAGTCACTGTTGGGAAAACCCCCCCCACATGAAATCACAGCTAGAGTTTGCCAGAAGGCATATGGAAGACTGAAGTCAGCTGAAAAAGGTTCTATGGTCTGATGAAACCAAAATTGATCTTTTTGGCCATCAGGCTAAACGCTATGTTTGGCATAAGCCAAGCACCGCACACGTGGTGGCTGCATAATGCTGTCAGGATGCTTCACTACAGCAGCCCCTGGAAGGCTTGCGAAAGTAGAGGGTAAAATGAATGCAGCAAAACACAGGGAAATCCTGGAGGAAAAACATGATGCAGCCTGCAAGAGATCTGTGACTTGGGAGAAGAATTGTTTTCCAGCAAGACAATGACTCAAAGCATAAAACCAAAGCTACACAGGAATGGCTTAAAAACAAAGTTAATATCCAGGAGTTGCCAAGTCAGAGTCCAGACCTCAATCCAATTGAGAATTTGTGGCTGGACTTGAAAAGGGCTGTTCACTCACAATCCCCATGCAATCTGACAGAGCTTGTTCAGTTTTGTAAAGTATGGGGAAAAATTGCAGTGTCCACATATGTAAAGACCTATCCACACAGGCTTAAGCCTGTAATTGCCGCCAAAGGTGCATCTACTAAATACCGACTTGAAGGGGGCGATTACTTACGCAATCAATAATTGTGTTTTATATTTGTAATTAATTTAGATTATTTTGTAGAGATCTGTTTTCACTTTGACACAAGTCTTCTTCTGTTGATCAGCGTCGAAAAAGCCAAATGAAATCCAATGTGATTCAATGTTGCAAAACAATTAAAATGTGAAAACTTCCAAGGCAGGTGATTACTTTTTATAAGCACTGTATACCAAGACACAGTGAAAGCATATCTTGCACATTGTTTAAATCATTACAGTGCATTGAGTTGGAATAAGATAAAACAAAAAGAATGCAGAATAAAGTGTAAATGTTATGAAAAAGTACAGCGCAGGAAGCGATAAAGTACAAGATCATAAAGAGGTAAACCGCGATGCCAACCTTATCATACAAGATGTCCATTTAGTTGTTTGATAACAGCAGGACAGAAGCTATCTTTGAGCACGGTGGTACATGCTTTCAAGCTTTTGCATCTTCTGTCCGATTGGGGGGTTGGGAGTGGGGGGAGAGAATGTCTGAGATGGGTGGAGTTATTGACTATGCTGGCTGCTTTACTGAGGCAACGAGAAGAATAAACACAGGCTAATTCCAATGATGCACTGAGCTGAACTTCCACTATCTTCAATGGGATGCTACTACCAAACACATCTTTACCTCCCCCCCAACCACTACCCACTTTCTTTTTTAAATATAAACAAACATAAATATTTATTAAACTCTGCTCAACAATTGTGAAAAGTAAACAAACGACTAACTTTTTAAAAAATACTTTATTTTCAAAATTTTCAAAAAAAAAACAATGAAATCAACAAGAATATACCAGCTCAGACATGTATAAAAATAAAATAAGCAAAAAAAAGAGATACAACATTAGAGGGATGCCTATAATACAAAGTGCTCAAAAATACTAAACATTAAATCTCAAATGAGGGCCGTGAGAAACCAGCTGGGGGGAAATTGCTCATCCGCCCCCGGCTTCGTCCAGGTAGGCAAGAAATGGATCCCAGATAGCCGAAAATTTTTTAATTGAATTGGTTCTCAAGAACCTAAGTTTCTCCATCTGTATGACTGAGATCATATCAGCCACCCATCTCCGAAAGGGGGAGAAGGTGATTTCCATTCCCTCAGGATAAGTCTTTTGGCAACAATCATCCCCAGCATCAGAGACTGTTGTATGGCTGCAGGGAAACAAATAGTAGATTGCAAGCAGCCAAATATAGAGAGACCAGCTTCCAAGAGGAAGGATCTTTTATAGGCATTTGAGTACCAGTCGAATATTTTGGACCAAAATCCAATCAGTAATGGGCAAAACCAAAAGGTGTGTGACAACGTAGCTTCCGTCCCTCAGCATCACACATTGGCGAGACAGAAGGGTAATCTAAGTTTAGAGTAATGGAGACGGTGGACAACTTTAAACTAGATCAGTTGGTGCCTGCTGTTAACAGAGCAAGCCTATATCATAGACAAACACTTATCCCAGGCAGCTTCAGATAATTCAATGCCCAACTCCTCTCTCCAGGCATCTCTAATCTTCACAGTAAATACTACAGTGTAATTATCAAACAAATATACAAACTTAGAAATGAGATGCCTGGAGTCAGGAGGGTTCTTTAAAATATCAAAAAACATACGTTTCCTGGAGGGATTTCAAAATTACAAATCTTATATTGAATGTAGTGTCTAATTTGTAAGTAACGAAAAAAGTGCAAATGAGGCCGCTCAAATTTCTCTTTCAGCAGACTAAGTGTTGCAAACTGTCCCTCTATGTACAGGTCTTCAATAGAAACTAGATCCTTCTCCCTCCAAGCATGGTAGGTTTTATCTGACCATGAGGGTAGAAAGGAGTGATTGAAACAGATTGGTGTTTGTACAGAGGTCTCTGGTAAATTCAGAACGCTCCTAATCTGATTTAGAATTCTGATGGAATTTTTCAAAACAAAACTCAAACTTTTTGAAGTCCAAGACTTCTCTAACTTAGAGAACAGCATGGCTGGCAAGGAGGAATTGACAACAGAGTTAGACTCCATACATAGCCACAATGGAGCCCCAGGGGCTAGGTTATCCGGAGCCCCCTGTTGCCAAAACATTAAAGCCCTAGCATTGACAGCCCAATAACAGTGTCTAAATACAGGTAATCCCAGCCCTCCTTCAGACTTGGGCTTTTGTAAATGAATTTTCAAAATCCTGTGATTCTTATAATTCCAGATATAAGACAATATTATGGAGTCCAATTCTTTAAAGAAAGCTGACGTAAGAAAAATGGGGAGATTTTGACAAAGATAGAGAAACCTAGGAAGGGAAACCATTTTAATTGAATTTATACAACCAATCATGTACAGAGGTAGGGTTTTCCAACTTCTATATTCTGTTTAAAGTTTTGAAATAAACTCCGCAAAGTTTAACTTGAATATTAATTTAGGATCTTTGGGGATTGTCAAGCCAAGATAAGTAAAGTGATCTTTAACTATTCTGAAAGGGACACTTTCCAAAAAACCCCACGTGTAGTCATTGGAGAGGGGCACAAAGTCACTTTTTGTCCAATTGATTGAGTATCCCGATAGTCTGCTAAAAGAGGGGATTATATCTAGAAGAAGAGGAACTGACCTTTCTGAGTTTTGTAAGTAGAGCATCACATCATCAGCATATAAACTAATAAGTGTTTCAATACCTCCCACTTTCAAACCCAGAATATTTGGGTGACTTCTTATTTTTAAGGCAAGGGGCTCTACCGCAACGGCAAAAAGGGCCGGCGAGAGATGGCACCCCTACTGGACTGATCGGTGTAGGGGAAACAGAGTTCCCCTCTCCACTTTCCGCAAGGATTACTCTTCCCATGATTCCACTCCCATGATCAGGACCCACTTGGAGTTTTGGTCACCCCACTAAAGGAAGAATGTGGACACTATAGAAAGGATGCAGAGAGAATTAAAAGGATGTTGCCTGGATTGGGGAGCATGTTTTACAGAATAGATTGAGTGAACTCGGCTTTTTCTCCTTGAAGTGGCGGAGGATGACAGGTGACATGACAGCGGTGTATAAGATGATGAGACATTGATCCTGTGGATGGTCAGAGGTATTTTCCCAGGGCTGAAAAGACTAGCACGAGAAGGCACAGTTTTAAGGTGCTTGGAAGGAGGTACAGAGGAGTAAGTTTTTTTTTAAAAACACAGAGAGTGGTGAGTGCGTGAAATGGGCCGCTGGCGACGGTGGTGGAGGCGGATACAATAGGGTCTTTTAAGAGACTCCTGGACAGGTACATGGAGCTTAGAAAAACAGAGAGCTATGGGTAACCTTAGTTAATTTCTAAAGTAAGTACATGTTCGGCACAGCATTGTGGGTCGAAAGGCCTGAATTGTGCTGTAGGTTTTCTATGATTCCCTTGTCCATTTGTCCCACTCCACTTATCTCCTCCTGGCACATCCCTGCAAGCAGAGTACATATGCCCATTGACTTGCTCTCTCACCTTCATTCAGGGTCCCTAACAGTCCATCCAGGTGAGGCCACACTTCCACTGTTAGTGGGGTCGCTGATTGTATCCAGTGCTCCCAATGTGTCTTCCTCTACAATGGTGAGAGCCAACATAGACTGTGGGCCCACTTTGTCAAGCACCTTCACTCCATTTGCAAAAAGCAGAATGGCCCGGTGCCAACCTTTTTAATTCCAATCCCAATTCTGACACGTTGGCCCAAGGCCTCCTTTGCTGCCAAGATGAGGCCACTCTCAGGTTGGAGGAGGAACACCTCATATTCCATCTGGGTGGATTCCAATCTGATGGCATGAACATCAATTTCTCTTTTGGTAATTATCCCCGTTTCCCCTCCATTTTCTTACATTCCCCACTCTGGCTCCCCTCTCTATCAGCTACCCCATCTCCCCCCCCACTCCAGTGCCCTCCTGTTTCCCTTTTTCCCATGGTCCACTCTCCTCTCCTATCATATTCCTTCTTCTCCAGCCCTTACCTTTTACACCCATCACCTCCCTGCTTCTTTCCTCCTCCTTTCCTCCCCCACCCATTTGGCTTCACCTATCACCTACTAACTTGTTCTCTTTCTCCTCCCCCA
The DNA here is from genome assembly GCF_963921235.1 of Mobula hypostoma. Taxonomy (NCBI): domain Eukaryota; kingdom Metazoa; phylum Chordata; class Chondrichthyes; order Myliobatiformes; family Myliobatidae; genus Mobula; species Mobula hypostoma. Next base: position 193,147,667 of record NC_086098.1, read on the forward strand.
ACTTCTTATACTGGCTTCCTCCCACTTCCTTTCTAGTCCTGATCTAGGATCTCAGCCCGAAACATTTACTGTTTATTTATTTCTATAAATGCTGCCTGACCTGCTGAGTTCCAAGGGTTTAGATGGGGCAGAAGTTGTTAAGTGTGTCCAGGATGGATTCCTGTCACAGTATGTGGACAGGCCGACCAGGGGGAATGCCATACTAGATCTAGTACTAGGTAATGAACCGGGTCAGGTCACAGATCTCCCAGTGGGTGAGCGTCTGGGGGACAGTGACCACCGCTCCCTGGCCTTTATAATTATCATGGAAAAGAATAGAATCAAAGAGGACAGGAAAATTTTTAATTGGGGAAAGGCAAATTATGAGGCTATAAGGCTAGAACTTGCAGGTGTGAATTGGGATGACGTTTTTGCAGGGAAATGTACTATGGACATGTGGTCGATGTTTAGAGATCTCTTGCGGGATGTAAGGGATAAATTTGTCCCAGTGAGGAAGATAAAGAATGGTAGGGTGAAGGAACCATGGGTGACGAGTGAGGTGGAAAATCTAGTCAGGAGGAAGAAGGCAGCATACATGAGGTTTAGGAAGCAAGGATCAGCTGGGTCTATTGAGAAATATAGGGAAGCAAGAAAGGAGCTTAAGAAGGGGCTGAGAAGAGCAAGAAGGGGGCATGAGGAGGCCTTGGCGAGTAGGGTAAGGGAAAACCCCAAGGCATTCTTCAATTATGTGAAGAAAAAAAGGATGACAGGAGTGAAGGTAGGACCGATTAGAGATAAAGGTGGGAAGATGTGCCTGGAGGCTGTGGAAGTGAGCGAGGTCCTCAATGAATACTTCTCTTCGGTATTCACCAATGAGAGGGAACTTGATGATGGTGAGGACAATATGAGTGAGGTTGATGTTCTGGAGTATGCTGATATTAAGGGAGAGGAGGTGTTGGAGTTGTTAAAATACATTAGGACAGATAAGTCCCCAGGGCCTGACGGAATATTCCCCAGGCTGCTCCATGAGGCAAGGGAAGAAATTGCTGAGCCTCTGGCTAGGATCTTTATGTCCTCGTTGTCCACGGGAATGGTACCGGAGGATTGGAGGGAGGCGAATGTTGTTCCCTTGTTCAAAAAAGGTAGTAGGGATAGTCCAGGTAATTATAGACCAGTGAGCCTTACGTCTGTGGTGGGAAAGCTGTTGGAAAAGATTCTTAGAGATAAGATCTATAGGCATTTAGAGAATCATGGTCTGATCAGGGACAGTCAGCATGGCTTTGTGAAGGGCAGATCGTGTCTAACAAGTCTGATAGAGTTCTTTGAGGAGGTGACCAGGCATATAGATGAGGGTAGTGCAGTGGATGTGATCTATATGGATTTTAGTAAGGCATTTGACAAGGTTCTACACGGTAGGCTTATACAGAAAGTTAGAAGGCATGGGATCCAGGGAAGTTTGGCCAGGTGGATTCAGAATTGGCTTGCCTGCAGAAGGCAGAGGGTGGTGGTGGAGGGAGTACATTCAGATTGGAAGATTGTGACTAGTGGTGTCCCACAAGGATCTGTTCTGGGACCTCTACTTTTCGTGATTTTTATTAACAACCTGGATGTGGGGGTAGAAGGGTGGGTTGGCAAGTTTGCAGACGACACAAAGGTTGGTGGTGTTGTAGATAGTGTAGAGGATTGGCAAAGATTGCAGAGAGACATTGACAGGATGCAGAAGTGGGCTGAGAAGTGGCAGATGCAGTTCAACCCAGAGAAGTGTGAGGTGGTACACTTTGGAAGGACAAACTCCAAGGCAGAGTACAAAGTAAATGGCAGGATACTTGGTAGTGTGGAAGAGCAGAGGGATCTCGGGGAACATGTCCACAGATCCCTGAAAGTTGCCTCACAGGTGGATAGGGTAGTTAAGAAAGCTTATGGGGTGTTAGCTTTCATAAGTCGAGGGATAGAGTTTAAGAGTCGCGATGTAATGATGCAGCTCTATAAAAAAACTCTGGTTAGGCCACACTTGGAGTATTGTGTCCAGTTCTGGCCACCTCACTATAGGAAGGATGTGGAAGCATTGGAAAGGGTACAGAGGAGATTTACCAGGATGCTGCCTGGTTTAGAAAGTATGCATTATGATCAGAGATTAAGGGAGCTAGGGCTTTACTCTTTGGAGAGAAGGAGGATGAGAGGAGACATGATAGAGGTATACAAGATATTAAGAGGAATAGATAGAGTGGATAGCCAGCGCCTCTTCCCCAGGGCACCACTACTCAATACAAGAGGACATGGCTTTAAGGTAAGGGGTGGGAAGTTCAAGGGGGATATTAGAGGAAGGTTTTTTACTCAGAGAGTGGTTGGTGCATGGAATGCACTGCCTGAGTCAGTGGTGGAGGCAGATACACTAGTGAAGTTTAAGAGACTACTAGACAGGTATATGGAGGAATCTAAGGTGGGGGCTTATATGGGAGGCAGGGTTTGAAAGTCGGCACAACATTGTGGGCCGAAGGGCCTGTACTGTGCTGTACTATTCTATGTTCTATAAAAATGGGTAAGACTTGATGGGGATATGCTGAATTTATTTAGCCTCCTGAGGAAACAGGAGTTGGTGAGCTTGCTTGGCTATGACATCAGCACGGTTGGACCAGGGCAGACTATTGGTGATGTTCATAACTAGTACTAAGACATTACACCGAAATTTAAGTTGTAATCTGTGTTTACATTACGGCCTCCTTCGATTTGGGGAAAATAAAGGGCAGATTGGCTGACCACAAAACATCTCTATTTAATCATGCTGAGCTGCTAGTTAGCTGCATGACACTCAAATTCTCTACTCCAGTTCTACTGACTTCTGTGTTTGGTCTCCTGCAATCTTTCAACACATTTTGACAATTTCAGATACACTTGCCCTTACATTTCCAGGCAATTTCAGAATATCATTGATTTTTCCTGTACACCCCTATCCCTGATATTGTTATTTGCTCGCCTTTACTACTCTTTCAGCCAGTAGCAGCAGAACTAGTTTAATTCAATCTGTAGGACTTCTTCCATCACTGACCTTCCCTCTTGTTCTAATTGCCCCTTACTATTTTCTCTGCAATTTGAAACTTACTTCCAACTTTCCCTGTCCTCATGCAAGCTTGAGAGTCCAAAATGTTAAATCCGTTTCTCTCTTTGCAAGGTGCATTTCAATCTGCAGAGTATTTTAGTATCTCCAGCATTTACAGTACTGTATCTTGCTTTAGGGAAAGCAATTACGTATTTTAAATGGGAGACTGCACAGCAACTGAATGACTTGAAATAAGAAGCAAACATAAACACCAATTTTTATTCCTTAATAAAAGTCAATGCTCCAAAACAGAATTCTGTTGCCCCAAACATAGATGTTGCCTGACCAGATGTACATCTGGAGGATTGTTATTCTAGATTATTTCCACATTATTTATAACTGAACCTGTGCAAAGATCTGAAAATACCTAGATATCAACAAGCCTAGGAATAGTTGGACAAGCCAACCTGCTAGCTTCCTGCAAAACTCCAACACCCTTCACATTCACAATAAATCAATAAGGGCAAGTCAATATAACAAAGGAAGCAAGTTGTTTATTCAAAGTTCAATAACATTCAATAGTATTCAGTAAATTGAAAATGGAATGAAGCTAGACTATATTACTAAATGTAGAAGATAAAAATATTTTTCTAAGCAGTTTACTGGTATTTATAGATCTTGAACAGCTACAAAGTAGAACAGTTTTGACAATGCAAATTTCACTTTTTACTTTACATAGGTTTTCATTTAATTCTTTGCAGTTTGTTTGCTACATGCTAATGCACTCATATCATATTCAAAAGATAATGCCTTTACCTTCATATTTTACACTTTGTGGTATAACTTCAAAGCGCACAACTCTATACGTAGGTTCTTGGTCTTTTTCTATTTCTTCTTTGTGGTAATAGATAATGAAAGAGAGATGGTTGTGGAGATAGAACTGAAAAATAAGTCAGCATTTAAGCAAACAAGTTATGACGTAATATAAATACACCCTCTACTCACTGTATTGACCAAAGCTGAATAAGTTTATTTTAAAACATTTTTATCATCTAGAACCTAGCAACTAGCTAGATCAGTGATGTGTTACATATTTTCCTCCAGATGCCTCCGACTCAAAATTCCAAACAGTAAATTTTACCTTATTGTTGTCAATAAATCCTAGTCTGTAACCATGTTCAAACTGCACTTCTTTTTCTTTCTTTTTGTCATTGTCTTCAGAACTTGGGTAAAATTCTAATCGTGTTGCAACAGGCAAGTTATCTGCAATCCTATAAACAATTATAATTCATATACTGAGAAAAGGAATGTGTCATGCATTAGGTCATACAAATTATAGCTTTAACAGTGATGTGTGACAAAGTAGCAAAAGAGTTTGAACTTTCTCCTTATGCTTCCAATCATAATCTTGCCTCTACCATCACTAATAATTCATGCTTTCAAAATAACTCCAAGTAAAGCAGGCAATGGTGAAATGACTCATTAGAAATGTTAGACTTGCTTCTGTCCACAGATTATGCATTTTCCCCATTTATTTCAGGTTTCCTCTATCTGCAGATTTTGCTTTCAGGTCATAGTTTAAAAAATAGTCTGATCTTCTTCTCATCAGCTTTCTCATCTTAGATGCTATGTAATGCCTCAATAATTGCAACCTCACATTTATGATAATGATTCTAGTGATTTTAGCTAGATTATAATAGCAGTGTTGTTTATTCAACATTTGGAGTTTAAAAAAAACTACAGGAAGCTTCTGGCTATAAAATATACTCTAAAGTGCCAGTTTCAAGTATTTCAAAGCCATATGAAATAATACAGCTGGTGTAAAACTTCTCTATTCTTATTTTAACAATATGAGAAATCCTAATCTTAGAGAAGCAATAGTAATGTTTTCCCGAGTTTTTATTTTCTCCTATTCCTCCCTGCCCCTAAAACTTGATATTCCATGGATATTATTACACATTTGAGTACTTACACCTATATTAGTTTAATGCTATTGTAGAAAGAACCTTTGTGCCCATTGTGAAAGTTCATCCATTACTTTGTGTCCTTTGTTTCATTTTAAGCATTTACTAGGTGGGTTTCTTAGTAATTACCAATGATTTTAATTTATACTTGAAAACCCAAAATTAGACACAAAGCATCCAGAATTATTAGCAGGCTGGTGGCATAGTGGCATCAGCGCCAGATTTTGAAGCGAAGGCTCCCAAGTTTGAATCCAGCCGGCTCCCTTGCACGCTTTCCATCCGTGCTGGGTTGAACGTCGAGTTAGCAACTCGGCCTTCTAAAAATAAGAAAGCCTGCTAAAGAAACGCTGTCATGACGGCGTCCCGATGACTCCACTCGGAGTTAAAGGCTTTCTTCTTCTTCTTCCAGAATTATTCTATTAAAATGGAAGTTCTATTATAAAAGTTCCATCAGCTAGGCTCAAAATTCATTCCATAATAAACACATTTTACAGTTAAAATCATTTTGGCCTGTGCAAGCCTGCTGTGCAAAACAGGTTGTCATGTTTCCCAGCACTGTTTTGGCTGTGAATATGAGCCTGCTTAATTAGAACCACCCGCATGAAGGGTAAGACAAGCTATATTACTATCCAATACCTATTATCAGACTCTGGTTCTGTTCACACTTGTCACCTTGCCACATTTTAACAAGAATCAGAAGTTCAATGAAACAAGTACATCCCATGACTTAAGACTGTGGAGGCAGAATACAATTTATGAATTGGGAAAATAAAGGGCCTCCTACTGTTGAAATCTTCTAATTCTGCTTTTATTAGAGCAGACTTGACAGGCCAAGTGGCCAAATTGCTGATCCTGTATCTTATGGTCTTAATGTACAAACACATTGTCATATCAGCTCCAGCATATAGACAATTTAAATAGAAAAACTTAGAAAGGTATTATCTTCTAAAGCAGCAATTATACAGCTATATAGGCCTGAAGATAGCTAGTTCAATTTCAATTTGTTGAAGATTTCCAAGTTCAATTTCAGTTTGTGCTGGTTATCACATCTTAATCAGGGAAGGAATGCAGGCTTCACAGTTTCAGCATTTCCCTCCTACCAACAATATAAACATGCATAAACTGGCCTAAATGAACACTGTCAGCTCCAAAGCTGCATTGTGGAATAACTGCCTGCCATTTGGAACTTATAACAGCATATAACAAGGTTCACTTATGAACACAGCAGCAATAAAATGGCTTTAAAAAATTATCAATATACAGAACGCACAAGACCGATGTGCAATAAGAAAACAGTTCCACGTACAGATGAACATAATATTCTTCCCGTATCCTTTCTACGACCAGTTTACTTTCGGCTATTTTAAACTTGACAGGTTTGTTTGGCTTGTCACAGAGCACTTCACATTTCTTTCCGATGTTCATATGCAAGTCATATGGTGTATTCACAATCCGATCACCCCTTAACACCTCACCTGTTTAATAAGAAATACAAGAAGTTATTTCTTTCTGAGATTCCACTTTATATTATTTTTTGGCTGTTTGATATTACTAATGATCGCAAAGTGAATAGAACAATACAACAGTTATTTCAGCATTGCTATAGTAGTATACTTCTGTTAATGTATAAAACATTAAGTGGTGTTTAAGTTCTATATTCCTCATCATGACAATAGTTGAAACATATTAGGATGAAAACTAATCATGTTTTTTGCTGATTCAGAGGTCACTGATGATCAAAATCGAGCTTACAAGCAGACTTTTAAGAGTTGAATTAACATGAACAGTAATGAGTGGCCGTTACCTTTACTATTTGTTATTAAAATAATTTCCAACCCCCTATCTGAGAAAATCCAACACTGAAAGAACAGGGCATAGAAAGGACACATGGCCAGATAACTAATGTTACAATAGTAAAACTATAACTTCTCTGGAAGAGTTCAAAATACTAAGTTAGTAACATAGCTTCCACAGATCAATGTAATTTCAACAGGATATACTGCATGTATTTATTCAAGACTATGTTGCAATTTCATATTAGTATTATTCTGTTCCAGCTGAAACTATATAATGCACAACAGAGTAAGACCACATATTCAAATTTCTGTAATGAATTTGCTTAATTCTATCACATTTCATATACTGGCCATTTATTTCATCATTAAGGATAGCATGTCAATTAACTCAATAAATGTTTATACTATAAAGCAATTATTAGATATTAAACTTACCAAGATTTTCTGCTTTGTATTCAATTTTTTCAGGTCGACAAAAAGGGAGGGAATAGTATTCATATGGGAGCTGTGTCCGTGAGCTAGTCAATTTCACAGCCTGAAATTTACATATTAAAAGCTCAAGATTTTTCTATTACAACTAGCAAGATAATGCAAGATCACTTACTCTGGTGAAATTACCATCATAACCTTGCATCGATGGTTAATAAGACAACACAGAACAAATAGATCAGATGAACTGTTATACAAAGTGTATGTACAGATATTTGGTCCACATAATGATAATCTCAATGGCTCATCAGTTTTTGGAATTAACCATCACAACCTTGATGTTCCATGATTAAACAACATTGAAATCTTTTCTCCCCCATTTTCTTGGCAACTTTTGCTACTTCACTGACCTGCTTTGAAAAGTTTTTGTGTGGTCCTTTCATTGACCTCCCCCCCCCCCCCCCCATTGTTGCATGTATTGATGTGCAATGCATTAGCTCAATTACTGGTTTTCACACACTCAGATTTTTAAAAAAACTATTCACAGTGAACTAAATTTTTTTTAAGTGCCTCTAACAACGCCAGGCCTATTGATGTGAACTGATGTGATAGCACTTGTTTAATTAGAAGTTTGTTTTCTAGGTTCTAATTCTGACAAGATTTACCCCTTTGTATGGGGTAATTGCGATCTTGGAATGTGCACATCTCCCACTGTCTGTGTGAGTATATCAAAAATAAAACCTTATTAAATATTCTCAATTATGGGGATTAAAAAGGGGTATATTTAATTGCATGGAATTATTTTAAAACAAATCCACCATATGTGCGCTTGCTGCCTCTAAGAACATATTATGCAGCAACTAGGTAATATGAGGGAAAATTCCAAACTGTTTCAAAACCATTTTTTGGAATTCTAATATTCTATTCCATTATTCCTTTTCCTAAATAGTCTTCAAATTAATTTTTCTATTTTATAGTTACAAATAATGTTCTTCAAACAAAACAATAACCAGGATAATCAAATTAAAAAGTTGCACAAGACTGCATTTCAGCTAGAGGAGGGAAAGGCATATCAGAGGAGCAAATGACATTTTCTGCAAAGGTTCCTGTCTGAATAAATATAAGGCTATTAAAGAGCCACATTAATAAAGAAGTTGTATTAATCACCTCAGATCAAGAGAAGTTCTCAATATTTTTAAATTCCAACAGTCATTCTGCACAAGCACAAATTTAAAATGGAAATACATTAACATTGGGAAGAAAGTCATTAATCATATAGCCACACTGCTTTTGTAAAGGTAATTTCTCATCTCCTGATAACTTAACATGGATCATAAATGTTGGCCTTACTAATAATATCCACATTTTAAGAGTGAATGATATAATTATACCATATATATTTACCTTAATTTCCACAGGATGATTATGATGAAAGTCAATTGGTGCTACACCTGGCACATAAAAAGAAGATGAAGTATGCAGGTCTAGGAGAAGTATCAGTGGCCAGATTGATATTGCCTGAATAAAAAAAGGATTAAAACTGGTTACAGAATATCTACATACAGTGGCATGCAAAAGTTTGGGCACCCCGGTCAAAATTTCTGTTACCGTGAATAGTTAAATGAGTAGAAGATAAACTGATCTCCAAAAGTCATAAAATTAAAGATGAAACATTCTTTTCAACATTTTAAGCAAGATGAGTGTATCATTTTTGTTTTGTACAATTTCAGAGTAGAAAAAAAAGGAGCACCATGCAAAAGTTTGGGCACCCCAAGAGATTTAAGCTCTCAGATAACTTTTACGAAGGTCTCAGACCTTAATTAGCTTGTTAGGGCTATGGCTTGTTCACAATCATCATTAGGAAAGGCCAAGTTATGCAAATTTCAAGCTTTGTAAATACCCTGACTCCTCAAACCTTATCCCAACAATCAGCAGCCATGGGCTCCTCTAAGCAGCTGCCTAGCACTCTGAAAATTAAAATAATTGATGCCCACAAAGCAGGAGAAGGCTATAAGACGATAGCAAAGTGTTTTCAGGTAGCCGTTTCCTCAGTTCGCAATGTCATTAAGAAATGGCAGTTAACAGGAACGGTGGAGGTCAGGCTGAGGTCTGAAAGACCAAGGAAACTTTCCGAAAGAACTGCTTGTAGGATTGCTGGAAAGGCAAATCAAAACCCCTGTTTCACTGCAAAAGGCCTTCAGGAAGATTTAGCAGACTCTGGAGTGCTGGTGCACTGTTCTACTGTGCAGTGACACCTGCACAAATATGACCTTCTTGGAAGAGTCATCAGAAGAAAACTTTTCCAGCGTCCTCACCACAAAATTCAGCATCAGGAGTTTGCAAAGGAACATCTAAACAAGCCTGATGCATTTTGGAAGCAAGTCCTGTGGACTGATGAAGTTAAAATAGAACTTTTTGGCCTCAATGAGCATACGTATGTTTGGAGAAAAGAGGGTGCAGAATTTCATTAAAAGAACACCTCTCCAACTGTTAAGCACGGGGGTGGATCGATCATGCTTTGGGCTTGTGTTGCAGCTGGTGGCATGGGGAACATTTCACTGGTAGAGGAAAGAATGAATTCAATTAAATACCAGCAAATTCTGGAAGCAAACATCACACCGTCTGTAAAAGAGCTGAATATGAAAAGAGGATAGCTTCTACAACAGGATAATGATCCTAAACACACCTCAAAATCCACAATGGACTACCTCAAGAGGTGCAAGCTGAAGGTTTTGCCATTGCCCTCACAGTCCCCCATCGAAAATCTGTGGATAGACCTCAAAAGAGCAGCGCATACAAGACGGCCCAAGAATTTCATAGAACTAGAAGCCTTTTGCAAGGAAGAATGGGCGAAAATCCCCCAAACAAGAATTGAAAGACACTTAGCTGGCTACAAAAAGCGTTTACAAGCTGTGATACTTGCCAAGGGGGGTGTTACTAAGTACTGACCATGCAGGGTGCCCAAACTTTTGCTTTGGGCCCTTTTCCTTTTTTGTTATTTTGAAACTGTAAAAGATGGAAATAAAAAGTAATCTTGCTTAAAATATTAAAGAAATGTGTCATTTTAACTTTATGCCTTTTGGAAATCAAGTCATCTTTTACTCGCTTAGCTATTCACAGTAACAGAAATTTTGACCAGAGGTGCCCAAACTTTTGCATGCCACTGTACCCTTGCCAAAATTAAAAGTTAACATTACTAGACAATTAAATAAAATTATGAAAATGTTTGATAAAGAAAACCAAAATGAATTATAATTGTGATAAGCATCCTGTAATATAAAAAATGCTGCACGAGTTAAGGTTCAAATACAAGGTGGTACAATTGGGCAACAGTCAGCACAGCTGCCTCACAGCTCCAGAGTCCCAGATTTGATCCTGAATTCTCCATATAGAATTTGCATGTTCTTTCCACATGTCATGGATATGCTAGTTGGTAGGTAAATTAGTTACTGCAAAATGCCAAAACAATTAGCGGCAGGAGAACTGTTTCATGGGAAAGTGGAGAATGGTGGGGTGTGTATGGTGAGGTGCTTCGTGGTCAGTACAGATATTGTGGTGTACGACTCTGACTGTCTCTCTTCCTAATAGTCCATCCAATAAGCTATCTCTCACTTAAGCACCAAAATAATGCATGCATTTCCTTCCATTTCCATCTCTAACCCTGCAGATAGAAATGCAAAGGGACAATAGGACAGGCACACAGTTAGACAAGGTTCACAAGGATGCCAGGGTGAGACCAAACACAAACTAAAAGAAATGCACCTCATATTTAACCCAGATAGTGTACAAGTCAAAAGTATGAACACTGAATTTTGCAACTCCAGGCAACCTGCACTCCCAGTGCATCTTTCATCTGTTTCCCCTCCAACCCACCTCAGTCAGTTTTATTTCTCCCACACCCCCACAACAGATTCCTCCTTTATTTTGATCTACATATCCATTCCTTTACTTTTCAAATTCTACACAGACAATCTCGTTTCCACATTACCTTCATCCTGTCTCTACCTACAACCACAACCTTTTATCTCCCCACCTCTCTTTCCTCCTCTCCCCACTCATTTGCTTTCAATACCCATTTCTACCCATCACTCATCTTCCACTCTCTCCCATCTCAACCCTTCCCAGCTCTATCTCCTTCCTCACCTGGCACCAACTGCCAGGAAAGCCACTGCCTCATACCTGCCTCTCAACTCTATATTGGCCATCTCTTCTGCAGATCTCGATTCAAAACACTGACTGCCCCTTTGCCTTCACTGAGCTGCTTGACCTGAGTTCCTCCGGCATTTGTGTTTTTTTTTGGCTGAAGGTTTTGAGGGATATGGGTCAAACACAAGCAAACGGGGCTAGCTTAGGTAGGCACCATGGTCAGCATGGACAAATTTGGTGAAGAGCTTGTTTCCATGCTATACAACTCCACAAGCATGAGGACTATAATAAAACTTTGATACACTTGAAAAGCAATGATGATCTACAGTTAATTCTGCTACAATAAAGAAAAACTGTATTCCCCAATCACAGCATTAATAAATATTTTTAGCCACTCAAAATAAATATGTGGAACAACCCTAAAGAAGAACTTGCCAATGCAGTGTCAGTTTCAAACTACTTAAGAGAACGAATCTACTTCTCAAAGCTCTCGGAGAGACTCTAGTGGTACAAATCAAGTACTGCAAAGTAGTGCCAAATAACTCCCAATCAAAATTCTCCAAATGACTTTATACTATAATTTTACAATTACACTCAATTCTAAGTTCCACCTTAGTAAGAAATGTCCAGGAGGAAGAGGAAACAGTGCAAGAATATTCTTTAGTCTCCTTTGAAACTACTGTAAAATTCCAATTCATGGGTATTCCTGGCCTGTTGTTGAAACAGTATCCAAGGAAGCACTGAACATTTCAAGTCTCTACTTAAGATCTTACATAAACACTGCTCTATAGTTTGAACTCCATTTCCACTGAGCAGACTAATGAACACAACATTAACCTATATCAGTGCAAGAAACTGCAGCGTTGTACACACAGCTCAGTGTATCATGGAAACCAGCCAACACAAAAGATCCCAACCAGATTGTACATGCTTTTCATCCCTTCCATTCAGGAAGAAGATACAAAGGCCTGAAAAGCATTAACCAGCAGGCTCAAGGACAGCCTCTATCCTGCTGGTAACAGACAACTGAATGCTTCCCTAGGACAATAAAATGGACTCTTGATCTTAATCTACCTCATTGCAACCTTGCACCTTTCTGTCTATTCGCCCTACACCTTATCTGTACAGTAACTCCATTCTGCACGCTTACTGTTTTATTTTGTACTATCTCAATGCACCACTGTAATGAATTTATCTGCATAGACCGTATGCAAAACAAGTTTTTAATCTTACCTTGGTATATGTGACAATAATAAATCAAATTGATTTACAGAAATAGCATAACAGCAAGGTAATGTTGACGCACTGAAAATGCAGCAAAGACAATCACAAATATAAACAAGAGATGACATTGAAAGTTTATTACAATATGCTCCCTCCAATTCAAAACTACCTAATGCAACTGGGGTAAATTACTATTCTCTCCTTTGAGATGTGATTGAAATTTTTTGCAGCCAAAACCAATTCCAATGAAATGAAATCTGTTTGGTAATATTAAACTGAAAGGATAATTCCTGCCATAATAAAGTCCTTAAATAATTTACTGTTTACTGTTCACAATATCCTTCTATACTGTCCACTTATTGAAATGAGTGTCACTTCATTTTCTTCTGCCTCGCCCGTCAGATTTCTGAATGGTCCATGAACATTTCCTCGTTATTCCTCTACTTTGCATTATTTATTGTTTTTGTAATTTATAGATCATCTCTTTACACTGCACTGTTGCTGCAAAACAATAATTTTGCTGTGAAAATTATTGTTTTGCAGCAGCAGTGGAGTACAAAGAGATAACCAGATTCTAAGTAATAAAGGCAATAAATACTACCACTTCCTTCACTTCCTAATCTGTGTGGATTGTTAATCAGTAACGCGTCCTAGTTGACAATCAACACTGGTGTATCTCAGGCATGTGTGTTTAGCCCACTGCTCTAATCTCTCTCTATACCCATAACTGTGCAGCCAGGTATAGCTCGAATTCCATCTATAAATTTGCTGATGATACAACCATTGTTGGCAGAATCTTAGATGGAGATGAGAGGGCGTACAGGAGCGAGATATACCAGCTAGTTAACTGGTGTCACAGCAG